>NC_056733.1:846125788-846205788 GCF_019279795.1 Protopterus annectens | reverse complement strand
GGTTAGCTGTACTCAGAGCTTTAGACAACAATACGGAGGTTTCTACTTTTCATCTTTATGTCTTGTTGCTGTTGTATGCATGGGGGACTGTTGGTGGGGATATGCAGACCTATGAGTGGCCTCACTCATTTATTTCCACTTTCTGCTGTTCTACTTTGCAGGGGCATTTTTATTCTGAGTGCTCTGCTCTCAGATACGCCCCCTGCACTGGTACATGCTCCGTGTATGCCTGGGAGGTCGGGCAGCATGCCTTCATTAATATGCATGGTGTGTTGCCATCCTGCTCCTAAGTGGCCGCTTCCATGCAGGACTACACTAGTCCTGCATGGGAGATTAGTAAATCCGGTATAAGTCTTTTTTAAACAGCATTTACTCTTTACTGAAACTTAGTATGTTTTTTGTGTTATGTTTTTACTATATAGCTGTTATCAGAAACTTGAAACACCTCTATAAATTTGGGTTACCTGGATGTATAATTTTCATTTTTCATCTTCTAGAATGGATTTTACACTCCCTTTTTAGTCACAGCCAAGATATACTGTGATGATCAAACTAATCTCCATGGAGACACAGTGGAATTGTACCTGAAAAAAATAGATTTGGACAACACATACTTGGAAATACTGACCAGCAGCCTGTTCATTCAGGCCTTGACTCGACCAGGTTGTGGTCTACTTTACAGAGCAACATATCTTTTCAGTACTAAGGACTGAGCATGGAGGAAGGAAATGAAAGAAAACGCACCAGGATACAGCTCTTGTGTGTGGAAAAATCTGCATTTTTTGTGGCTTGATATATGGTAGAGAACTAAATTACTAAGTCATATATGGACTTCTCAGGGAACCCTGGCAGATATAGTCCTCAAAACAAAGAACTGCCAGTGACTGGAATACATGCTGATGACATGGTCTGCACAATGTTTATAGCAATCAAGTTGTGATGTATCTTCAGCAATGGTGTTAAAAGATTCTACTGATATGGAAATCTCTGGTGACAAGATAAGGGGAAAGGTCACATGCTGTGGCATCAGCTTTAATGACCTACTCTTGCAATTAGCATTCAGTTGATTGCAGAGAAAAGCTGAATGACAATCATATTCTGTGAAATCTCATCTCATGAACAAGAATGCAATGTCCTTTCCTGGGGTTTGTTCAGCAAGTTTCCTTCTGGTTGTTAATCTGCTACTTAACAGATGTCTTTCCATTTAGTATGCTATTGATTGTGTATCATTTTCATTTCCTATCCTGTGTTCTCTAAAAGGATATAGATTATCACTCTGAACATCAGTTAGATGAAAGTCATTACATCAAATGTGCTTCAGTATAACTCAAAATGTGTTGTTTTAAGGGAAACAAACCCCAGCCATGCAAAGAACTGTGCCTATTTCACCCACTAATTAGGCAAACCGTAACTTCACCAAAGCACAGAGAAAAGATATAAAAGCAAAAGAAGTAAACGTTTCTCTGAAGACTTGTTTGGTCAGCCATGCTCATCAGCTAATCACTCGTAATTAACAAGAATGAGTTCCATTGTAAATATATCCCTATTAAAGTACATAGAGAACATGTGTTCCACATCACATTATGTTCATAGAAAACTTTGTGCCACCATTAATATTGCATCATTAAAGCTGTTGTATGCTACGAGGATGCCAAAGTAATAATACAAGAGCAACGTTTAGCACAGCATATCCTTAAGTACATGCCAAACAAGCATGCTACATGAGCTCTACTGCTCTGAAGGAGAGTTGCACAGGACATGAAGAGCTACACTGCTGAATGCTTCATCTGATTTTTATTGCATCAACACGTGTCCAAAACAACAAAATATGCTATAATTCTGAAAAAAAGTTCATCAAAAGAAATTTTGATGTTGTCTGTGTCATGCCTTCTGAAGAGCTATTCAAGATGTTTTAAAATACATCTATTCTAAAACATAACCCATTAAGATTTATGTACCTTACTGTATAGTTACTAATCCAACAGAAAACATGTTATGTAATCCAAAATCAGATAGTAAAACTTCTAATGATCATGTGGCCATATTTCATTACATAGCTGTGAAAAGACAATCATCTACTCAGTCTGCATTATTTATGGACCAGGTATCTTTCAGTTATCCATCTTATGGTCCTACATTTAGCCACTCACCTACTCCAGGACTTTTTAGGATTATGTGGTCTTAGCGTCTACTATCCACTTTGATGATCAGTCCCATTTGTCCACCATTCTTTCAAATAATTGTACCTTATTAATATCTAACTTGAGCTTCATGCCCTAAATCTGGTAGGTGTGTCCTCTTCTCCTTTCTCTGCTTTTCTTCTGGACCTCATTGCTATCCTACTGTCCCCTAAGTGTCCCATAAAGCCATGATGTCTCCATTTTCTCATTCATCTTCAAGAGATAATATATTTGGCTCATGACTAGAGGTTACGAGAAGCTGCTGTAACTTTTCCTTGTACCCCACCTTCAGTCATTTTGTCACTCTGGTAGCCCTTCTTTGTACTGCCTTGACTAGACTGGCATCCTTATGCCCATAGAGGTACCAAAACTGAATGTACTGGTGACTACCCAGGGGGGCTACAGGGGGGTAATATAACATTGCTGGTCCTGAGATGGATTTCTCTGAGGATGCAGTCTAGAATCCTATCAGCCTTGGCTACACATTTTTTCTTTCATTCTGCACCTGCTGATGTTTTATCTCCTGCTTTTACCATATCAAGATCCATCTCCTGATTTGTACTTTTAAGGTCATTATTCCAGATGACTCTCAACTTTAAGATTATTAAATTTCAGGTGAAGTCTTTTACAGTTTCCTGGAGTAAACATGTGTAGGCCATTAAAACATTATTGGCAGGATCTACCCTCAGCAAGAACACTAAACAATTTTGTTTCCTTAGAAAAAGTCCCCCCAAATTACTTCTCTTTATATCCTGTCATCTAGATATATTCCATCCATCGTCAACTTTTCATCCACTTCAGACTCCTTAGACACCTTTGTTTTGTCTATCAGGTGGTTGTGAGACAGCATACAAAGCAATGCACAACCAGTATACATTTCTAGAATAACCCGAGCTTTAGGAATACACTTTAAAGCATGCCAGCAATAAAAAGATCAAATATATCCTCTGGACATGTGTGTCAGGAGCTGTTTCCCCAATGCCCATCTTCTTAATTATCCCAGCTTTTGCAACTGTTTTTGTTATACCCTGAATTCTATCTTAGTGCATCCAATGGAACTGATGAACTGTAAAGTCTGTGCTATCTGTGGGAGGTCTAGATCTCTCATGATGTGTGAAGGGATAGCCTTTACATACACATTAGATGCTTTGATGTTTGAAGTGTTGGAAAAATTGCACACTGAACTGTCACTGAACAGTAAGTATAGCAATATTCCTTCAATTTGCAAGTGTACATCTGTTACAGGTTAGTTTCTGCACCTTTGAACAAGCTCTGTATCAATATGACCAATACATTGAAAGGGCAAGATATAGCCTTACTTTATCTCCCATCAGCTGAACACATTTTATTGCCCTCACAGACTGCAAACACATCACAGTCTAAGTGTTTCAACATTCAGAGAATTTCCTGGAAAAGTTCACTGTTATAAAGGTCAAGGTCTAGTAGTCTTTCACAATCTGACAACATGGGACTTTCATTTTTAATGCTTTAGGTAAGTGCTTCTACTACACTCCACCCTCTGAATGAACTGCAAGATAAACAATGGTACGATATGTTCTTGAGGTTCTCAAGTTTCATTTGTAACCAAATGATAATTGATACAGGTCTGATGGTCTTGATTTTTTGGATTCTTCTGACCTTTCATTTCAAGGACACTTCTGAAAACTTGGTTTGCATATGAAATAATGGGATCACTTTGTTTTGGCAGTTTCAATTATTGCATTGTCTCAAATATAACTTGTCTTAACCAATATTTTATTTATTTATTTATTTTACATTTGTTTACCGGGCTAGTCCAACTGGATATAAATCCTTTTTCAGCAGAGGCCCGGGGAGAAAAGCTCCACAATGATCAAACAGACATTGAGTTTCATACTAAGATACAATTTTGTAGGAGGAAACAAACATGGAAGGCCAAAGTATTCATACAATTAAATTGGCTAATTAGAAGAAAAGCAAATAATAGAAAAGATAGGTTAATTATGACAGAGTTCAGTAGGAGGTATAAAAGGTAGGATCTGGATATATAGGAAAAAAAGAATTAGTTAGTGAGCCAGCCAAGAAGGAAGGCAGTGATCAAAAGATTTAGTCTGGTTTAGTGCATGGACATAACCAATGAGAGCTAAAGAATAGTTTAAGGTTAGTTTTGAATTGGTTGAGAGAGGTAGCTAGTCTTAGGTTATTTGGTAGGGAATTCCATAGTTTTCCTATGGAATTGGCATAGAGAGCATCGCCCCCTGAGTTATTAGATTTTGTTGTTTGTACCATGAGACTATTAGTGGAACGAAGACTACTTAGATTGGAATAGGGGGTTAAAAGTTTGGACAATGAGGGTTTTTTTCTGGTTCTTTGATCATTTTAAATGCTTCATTAAGTTGGTTAAACTTAAGAAGATTGGGGAGTTCTAACCAGCCTAGTTTTCTTAGGTTAAGGCAATGGTGAGTACGGTACGGTTCACCAGTTACGAATTTGGCAATGTGGTTATAAGCTACAGAGAGTTTGTTGAGCTCAGTTTTTTTGAGGAAGGAAAGTATTGGAGAGGCATAAAGTAGGGTGGAGAGAAGGTGAGTACGTGCAATAGTTAGTTTAGTATGGGGCATAAGAAAGTTCTTAATTCTATACAAGGAACCACGTTTCTTGTTAACTGTTTTTATAGTTTGGCTGATGTGAATATCAAATTTGAGCTTATGGTCAATTGTGACACCTAGTAATTTGGTGTTGGTGACAGGCTCAATGATGGTCCCATTAGTGGACTGAACATGGAAGGTCATATTATTAGGGAGTGGAGGGTATAGCCCCAAAGAAGAGGCTAAGGTGGGGAGAATTAGTAGTAGGTTAGTTTTTTTCGGGTTTAGGATAAGTTTCCGTTTAGTAAACCATTTTTCCACTTCAGTAAAGCAGTGTTGGGTGCTTTTCTGGAGGTTACTGAGAGAGAGGTCAGAGCAAATAAACGTAGAGTCGTCTGCATACTGAATGCAGGTGGCTTTAGGGATGACTGTGTGGAGGTCGTTTATGAATACAGAGAAAAGAAGGGGGCCAAGTATGGAACCTTGGAGAACTCCTATTGTGTTAGGTAATAAGTGAGATAGTTTACTTTGCCACTGGACAGCCTGTTGTCTACCAGAGAGGTAAGCATTAAACCAGTTTAGGGCTGGTTTATCAAGGTGAAGGTTATCAAGGGTTTGTAGTAAGAGTTGATGATTGACCATGTCAAAGGCTTTTGACAGATCAAGAAATAGAGCAGAAGTAATTTGTTTGTTGTTACGGTTGCTGTTGATTGTGTCAGCAAAGGATAGGAGAGCAATGGTAGTACTATGATGAGGGCGAAAGCCATGTTGGGTTTTGGACAAAAGATTATTTAGAGTGAGATAATGTAGGAGTTGTTTGTGAGCACATCTTTCCATTAATTTTGCAATAGGTGACAGTATTGCTATCGGTCGATAGTTAGAGGTTTCTGTGGAGGAACCCCCCTTGTGAAGAGGGATGACGTAGGATATTTTCCAAAGAGAGGGGATTGTGCCTTCCGTAATAGTCCTGTTAATTAAGATAGAAATGGGGTAGGCTATAACATCTGATGCTATTTGTAGGTATTCAGCTGGGAGACGATCAGCCGATAGAGTGGATGGTTTGAGTTTTTTCAATAGGGTTCTGATATAGGAGGTGGGTATTGGTTGGAGGTTAAAGGAAGGTGGGTCTTTGGCAGTAGTAGTAGTAATAGAGGGGGAAGAAGAAGGTAGCTGACTGGCTAGTGACTGGACGGTCTCAGTGAAAAAAGTATTGAAAGTGTTGGCTATTTCTACAGGATCTTTACCAATAAGTTTCTCTGGGGTTGGGGTAGAGGATTTCCCAGAATAAAGGAGTTTATTGAAACCTGCCCAAAACTTCTTTGGGTTATTCTGGTGTCTATCCTGGAGGTGACAAAAGTAGTTCTTTTTATCCCGGGTTATGTCTGATTTAGTTGAATTTCTGAGCTCCTGAAATTTAATGCGGTCTAGGGGTGCTTTTGTGGTTCTCCACTTGTCCCAAGCTTGGTTTCTAAGCTTAATTTTTAATTTAGTTTCCTTGGTAAGCCAAGGTGCAATCCGGACCTTTGATCTGATGAGTCGGTTAGGAGCATGAGACTCAAGTATGTTTAGAAATGTGTCATTAAAGAATGACACACTCTCCTCGAGGGGAAGTGTTTTTAACATGGACCAGTTGCAGGATTTAAGTTCAGCCAAGAATAGTCTTGGAAGAAATTTTTTCTTATTTCTAACATGTCTATATATGGGAGGATTAGTACAGGTCATTTTATGTTTCATGATGAAAGTGACAAGGTGGTCACTGAGGTCATTTGGGAGGGTCCCACTGGTATAGTTTGGTGTATCTTTATTGGTAAGAATCCAGTCTATGGTGCTATCTTTTTGATTAGAGTTTCCAAGTCTTGTTGGAGAAGTGATGGTTTGGGAGAAGCCATGTAAGTTAATGGGCAGAGGATTCTTCTGGTCAGAGAACTTGGACCAGTCTATGTTAAAGTCACCCAATATAATTCTTTCTTGTGGGTAGTTCATAGTTAGCCAAGATAAGGTTATTTCCAGGGTATCTTGGTTATTACCTGGTGGGATGTAAACTACAATGAGGTTGATGCTTTTATGGTTGTTTATGCATATTTTCAGGGAAATTAGTTCACTATTGGAGATCTTAGGGGGTTGTAAAGAATTCAGTATGATATTCAATGGGCTTCTAAACATAACAGCTATTCCCCCTCCCTTTTTTTTATTCGGTCTACCCTAAGCAAATTATACCCAGGTGGGAGAATCTCTTCATCCTTAGTGGAAGGTTTGAGCCAGGTTTCAGTTAGACACATGATGTCTGGGAGATGAGTGGCTAGTAAAGCATGTAGATTGTGAACTTTGTTATTAATACTTCTAACATTTAGATGGAAGATGAGAAGAGAGCTAGAGGTTCTTAGTGATGGGTTAGGGGTAATAAAGTCTGGGTTTGTGGTTGGGCCTGGGTTAGGGTGAATATCACCATCCTTGGCAATGCATTTTTTCAGATGATCAATCAGTTTTAGTAGTTTGCATATTATCTTTAGGCTATATTTTGTAGTTGTAACTTTTGGGTGACGTAGCGTTAGATATACACCTTTAAAACAGAATGTTATAGTGGTGAAGTTAGAAGGAGAAATCAGATAAGTGGGAGGATTTGAGTAATAGGAGGTGAGACCCTTGGGGACGTGAATGCCCTGAAGAGTTAGGGTTTCATATCTGGTTGAGAAATAGAGGATAAGTAAAAGTAGAGGTATAGTTGGGATAACAGAGTTTTTTAGTTTGCCCATTGTTCTGAAAAATGCAATAGCTAAAGGAATGGGAGGGATTAGGTAGACCTGCTGAGATGTTGGTGGATAGATGGGATGGTGGGAGGAGAGGTCTAAATTAGAGGGAGCCTATGATTGGTTCAGGATTGAGTGGGATGGGTTTCTAACTGGAATAAATGTAGAGATAGCAGGGGCGGGTGGAATTAGGGGGCAGGGTGGGGAGCGGAGCAAGCCCGAGTGAAGCGAGGGCGAAGCGGAGTGGGGATACACCAGTCAGGAGTTTGCAGGGTCTTAAGACCTGCTGCGTGTGAGTATAGAGGCTACTTTTTTAAGGTTAAAGTGTTTCCTTCTTTTGAGACCTAGTGGTTCGTGAATAGTTGGCAAGTTACCAAAAGGCTTTGCTCTACTGTAATTTTAAACTTAAGGCTGATTTTTGCACTGCTAGAGGGCTTGTAATATTCAAGTTGTTAGGGATAAGTAGAGAAGGGCTGCCAGGTTAGGAAACACGATACTGTTTTGTTGCCTGCCTGCTATACACTTTCAATTACAAATAAATGTAACAAGGGTATTTTATTACCCTAGTTCCTTGGGGATATTAATAGTGTAGTTATTTGTAGGACCAGCTTATGCGTTCGCACCGTGGTAGTAGATCTTCGATCTCACCGCCTGCTGAGTGGGAGCCACGCGGTAATTATTTGGTGAGGGCTACCCTAGTTCCTTGGGGATATTAATAGTGTAGTTATTTGTAGGACCAGCTTATGCGTTCGCACCGTGGTAGTAGATCTTCGATCTCACCGCCTGCTGAGTGGGAGCCACGCGGTAATTATTTGGTGAGGGCTACCTGGAGGCTAGAGCAGGCAAGCAACAGGGGACGACAACAGTACCAGTAAGGAAAAACTTTTGAATACAGTTACTTTGTGTAGCTTCTACTAAAGGGACTTAAGTGTGACTATATTTCAACATCTAGAATGCAGGACATAATGGTGTTTGCCACAAATTCATTGAAAACTGCTGTTTTGCCATGAGCTACCACTGAAGCAAACAGAAATTTGATTTCTGATACCATATTTGACTCCCTCTTTAGCTGTATTAGTTTAGCCTTATGCCCAACACCATCTGGAAAGAACAAATAGAAACTTTGAAAATACAAATTAGTGAAGTTATTTTGCCATTATGGAGCTAATAAAATAAGCAAGTACTATTGGGTTTGGATGACTCTGTCCCCAACAGAAAAAGTTTTATGAATGAAATATATATAAATGTTAAAAACGATATGATTGTATAAAAAAAGCTGCAGAATACACATGGACATCACTATACTGTATCAATATTTTCTATTACCACCAAGGATCTGGTTATCATAGAATTCTCAAGATAATAAATATATGCATTTGTTTCCCTGTTGCCCCTGTTAGTCTCTCTATGATATACCTATTTCTATATTTTTCTTGTTTTGAAGTGCTTCTGTTCAGCTCTCTCATTGCATCTCCAAACCTCTATTCGTGTTATTTGTTCCTCTCTTCATCCTAATACCAAAGATTGAGATGATGGAACTTTTGTGGCATAGCAGTTCAGGCTCATTGTACCACATCTAGTCCCAGTATCATGCAGTGTTGAGTGTTGGGTAAAGTCTCAATGATAACTGAAGAAGCCACCATATTGTTTTTTTTTTCTCCCCATTCTTTGGGTTTCAGACATTGTTCTGCCAGAAGGCCATCAAGTATCAAGGAACAAATAAAAGCCATCTCAGAGATAATGACATCTGTACACAGAATGCTCAGTTCATGAAACTGTGGTCAGAATTATGGTACTTAATCATCTCCCAAATGTAGAGGACTATGTTTAGAACAAAGTGACAGGGTTGAAAGCAATCCATAATATTCTCATTTTGTACTAAAACTATCGTTAATAGTCACCTTGAAGATCATAGACTAGCTCTGAAATGAAGAATTTTCAGAATTAAAAGAACACATAGGAGCTCTTCCCGTGGCTTGGAGACAATGAATGAGATGGGATCAATAGACCTTTTATAATGCACACAGCTGATGCCACAATGCTTTCAATGCTATTACATTACTGCAGCATGCAGGGTATTTTCACAGTGACTGCAAATCTTGCAGAGTTTCTGCAAATATCTCAACAGTACTGGGATAACAGTGTTCACCAAAAGTAACAGCAACAATGCCAAAGTGGTACACACCATCTTTTTTCATCAGTTCCTCCTCATCTTCAGGCTGGTTCATAAGCCTTGAAGTCACTGGAGTGAATTATGAGGATGTGTCACTTTATTTGTTTGTGTCTTTCGGCTTTTCCCGGTTAGGGGTCGCCACAGCGGAACTCCAGTCCGCTAATGATTGGCAGTAGAGTTTTACGTGCTGGCTTGCCGGGCCTAACGCACAACCTTCACAAAGGAACACACCATTCACGCATGTCGCCACACAGAAGATGCTCTAACTGAGAATTGAACGGGCAACGTCTAACTGTGAGGTGACAACGCTACCACAGCACCACCACTGCAATGTGATGTGTCACTTTATTAAGGAATGTTTATCAGCAAAGTTATTAATGGAATCATTAATGGTAAAGTCATACTATGAAGAAGAGAAAGATCAGGTGTGGCATTCCACAGTTCAATTAAGCTGTACATATATAATTTACTGGACATACATCAGTGGCAAATTTTAATCACACACGTTACAAGACTTGAAATTACAAGGCACCTTACAATTCTAGAGGTACTTTTCAATGTCATTGTATCACAATATGGAGCAAAATATTCATTTTAAGTACCATTTGAAAGCTATAAAATAAATTTAGTCAAATATCATAAGTAGCTTCAGGTAACTACAACCTTTGCACTTAGCAAAGCAAACAGCTTCTGCAGCAGAAAGGAATAAAACTATGGATGGCAAAAGAGAGCTCAAAGGCCTGTCTAGTACATCAAATGGAAAGGGAGTAAAATTAAGAAGATTAAAATTATTCATCTAGAAAAGCATTTGAAACTAGAAAGTACTGTCAAGATAGCCAAACAGCTCAAGATGTTTAAGTGATTTAGTTAATGTCAGATAGTTTGCAATTGCATTTGACAGGACTGCAACCTACATTCCTAGATTCGGCACTTAGTGCCACTAACTTTTCACTATGGTACACTACATTACTGCACATGGTTTCAAATGTCCTTAATGGATTCAAAGTCACAAGCACAGTGAGTATAATTTAAGTTTTTTAATGTGGAGAGCTGTAAGTCAGAATTGACACAGTTGTAATTTGTACAATGCAGCTGCATTCCCCTCAGCACAGTAAAATGCTATAACCGTCTCTTTACATATGAAGTAATAGCATGCTGTGAATTTAAAAGGGTATGTATGGCTAAAGAATATGATCAGATTATGGGGAGCATTTTAAGTACAGATATAAAGCACTTCAAACTACTTAGAGATCTTCATGGACTTTAAAAAAACAATTGCAAGAAAAGTCTTATATGTAGGGATTTGAACTATGGAGGCTTATCCATGAAAGAAAAATTTTTTTTTCTGAATGCAAGAGTACTGTTTACATGTGGCATACAGGCCTGAAGTAGTTTGAAATGTATGCCTAAAATGCAATATTTAAAGTTCAAGCTTCCCTGAAAAAAAAAGATAATTGCTCATTAGCTAACCTGGTCTACTGTTCTGCCTAAAAGCAGTTTCTGAATTGTGCTAATGATAATTACTTAAATGGATTTTCAATAAAGGCCGATTCATTACTTTTTAGCTAGGTTTATTAATCAAGGTGATTGCACTAAAAAGGATGCTGTGAACAGGATACCAGTCAGTGGTCTAACAGGAAATGTTACTTTATTAATGAATACCAATGTGCCAAAAGAAAGATATTTATTAACTATTTTTAGTAGTTTGGTGGGACTGCTGGTCACAAGTGACTATTTTCAGGCAAAACTAGGACTGAGTGAAGGTAAGCCAAATCTTATACAGCTCTGTATAATACAGTTGTATGCTGTGACATAAACTCTGAGTACACAATGCTGATGTGCAAATTGAGAATAGCTGCAATGGGAAATAACTACTCTGATGACAGGATGTGCTGCCAGCCATGCCAGGCGAAATAGGGCAGAGGATTTGTAACATATGCAGGGACAGCTAGCTGGAATTTTGTAAATAATTATATGTCATTTGTATATCAAACTGATTTGTATAGATGCTTGTGCTGAAAATGTACTTGTGAGACTTGTTTGCATTAAAACGTATCAGCAGTGCACCCTGCTGGAAAGAAAAAAAATTTACATGCATTATTGCAACTGAATTCAATGTATTTGTTTCAACAGAGGATACTGGCAGAGCAGAGATTAATCACAATCCAGCTAAAGCAAATTTCAGAATATATCTGAAATTAAATTATTTTATGGGTTAAACCATAAAGATGTTATCCCACAGTTTTAAATAGAGCCAGAGATGCAGTGTCTGTGCTAGAGAATAGGTTGTAGCTCCTGTAGGAAGAGTGGAATGGTTTTATGGTTTTATGACTTCCAGGAGATCTGAGAAAAGCTCTACCTGTGTGTATGATAACACATTGGTAGTAAAATCCTGTCAACCTCTAGTGTTGGTGATAACATGGGAAACAGAGTCAAATGACCAGATGTGTATGATGTCATTCTGTAAGCCAAAAATAACACTTAGATATTAGCAGGAGTTTGCTATCAGCATTCTGCAGTCTTTTCTTGGAAACCTCACTAGAAAGACCCTAACCCACATCGTATTGCCTTGCAGTAGTAATAAACTTAACTGGGGAACAGTAATTCTATTAGATTAGTCAGGAAAATATAGTAAAATTAGAAGTATTGTTTTTCTATAACTGTGTGAAACCTTACATTGGTGTTATTTTCAATATTTCCTGTGAGTGAAAGTTTACTGTAAACAGATATTTAGTATTTTCCTGTTCTTTTTTATTATTAAATATATTTAAACTTTTCAATGTGACTGGTCTTTTTAGAAAAATATTTAAGTTTTGAGAGTATTTACATATACTTATTTAGTGATCACTCTGTCTATTCCTTAAAGCCTTATTGTTTGGTCAACATTACCATTTGTACTAATATTGACTTCACTCAGTATAATTGGGTACCCTTCTAAGAGTCTTAGGTATCTGGCTTTGTAGTGCCTGGTGACAGTGATAACTACCTTATAGTCTAGGAAGAAGAGGACATAGCTAGTAAACCTGTGTAAGCCTTTCCCATATGTGTGTGTGTATGTGTGTGTGTGTGTGTGTGTGTGTGTGTGTGTGTGTGTGTGTGTGTGTGTGTGTGCGCAAATCAAATCTCAAAGTGTGTGTGTGTCAACTACTTGGAGCAGGGACATGAAGCACTGGCTTCACAGAGAGAGTGGTGGAGGACTTGGCCTGGTAACGTAGCTGAGGACTTAACCCTGAAGCTGTGCCAGTAAGGAGAGTTAATGGAGACCTGGGGAGCGACAGATAGAGACACACCCCGGGCCGAGTGTTTACCCTGTGTGCTCTTGAGGGAAATTGTGCTTGATGCAGAGAGGTCTGCATCTGGAAATACTGAGTGTACCCATCTGTATTCCAAGTGAACATCCCCCTCCAGTGTCAGTGGTGAGGACTCAGGCTCCTTGATTACTGACCCAGCATATTTATGAGCCATAGCAGAATGTAATAGCAACCGAGTTAGCAGCTGCCATCATCCACTGGGTTTATCAAGCAATGAGGGAATGGAAATAAATTGAAGGGCATTTCTTCTATATCACAGACACAGAAACATACTGCATGCACACTTAAGGGCAATTTGGAATCAGCACTGTACTTACTGTCTGTCTTTAGGATGTAGGCCAAAACTGGAGTACCCAGAGAAAATCCACATGAACACAGGGAGAAGATGTAGAATTGAACTATATCCTGCTGTGATGTGACAATGCTACTCACTGCACCATAGTGCCACTATATATATATATATATATATATATATATATATATATATATATATATCTATATATATATATATATCTATATATATATATATATATTTATATATATGGAACTAGTGGCATTCGTCAAGTCAATATTATGTCAATGTGCCTAATGTCGATCCAATAATGCTGAAAAGTGAATACTGACACCCGTATGCCCATGTACCATGGTTACTCTTTCAAATATACTAAAGTGTGCAAAGTGTCCCTTTCACACCTACACACACCCTGCTAATGATATACACTAACTCTGAGGCTGCACATTCCCCAGGAAAGGGGCATATTCCCCTTCCCCAGAGATTGACCATTATTGCACAACTGTCAGCCATCTGCATTGTCTACCAAAGTGAGTAGGCAATACAGAGATCATTATAACTGACCAGTCTCATAGAATCTATATATATGCACACAAACATACATATATACACACAGATATATTTGTGTGCATGTCTGTGTGTCACCTTCATGTATAGAATCAAAGATGTGTTTGAGTAAAAGCTTGCCATCGAAAAAAGACAATTAGAGGCCTTCCGCAAACATATCAAAAAAATGAAGGCGATGTAATAGTGATGAATATGCTAGAACAAAACAGTGTGGCTGTAAGAGATACAACAGATATAGTAACACACCAGCATACAGATTCAGAATAAATTTCATGCCACAACTCTAATTAATCTAGTTACGAGACACAAGCTCAAATAAAATGACATCCAGAATTACCATCTCTGCCCTCAGTAAGGTCAAAAACACCTGTCCCATGGGATCAGTTGATATTTCAGGAAGGCTAACTACAATAAAAATAATCTTGTATACTCCTTATGCACACTCTTAATATAACATAAAAAATGCTATGTATACGATGGCTGGAAGTAGGCTATAGCAGCTCTAATCCATAAGGGATGCCCTTCAACAGATTCCAATAATTACAGATCAAACAAATTCACAAGCATGTTATCATCATGGAAGTTATTAAGGCGGATATGGTCTAACCTAATATGGACGTGTCAGAGGCATATCATGTAAATTTCTTCCAAACTGCGACTGCCACCCTGATAAAGTTTACCTCAATCTGGTTAAAATGTTCTATGCTGTACTCATAAAAGAATCATGCACAAACTCTGGGATCTAACAGCAAATTAATCCATAAGAACCTGAGTCCATATTAAACTAAGGGCTATAAGCGACATACATGAACACCAATGGAGTTCCTCAAGGGTTTACATTAGCACCAGTCATTTTTGACATTTTCTTTTTCAGATATCAAAAGTGACTCCACTGTTTGGTGGACAAAATATCAGCTGGCTGCAAAATATGTTGCATTATCCTTAATGCTGATGACACCACTTTTCTTTGAATAGCACTTCTTCACATTAGACATAAACAGTAGTGCAAATATGTCCTTCCCTTCACTGTCAATAAATATATAATTTTGGCATTTGGCAAAATTGATAGCTTTCTATGCTGTTGATAGGGAACAACTATTTGCATAT
This sequence comes from Protopterus annectens, assembly GCF_019279795.1. Lineage (NCBI taxonomy): Eukaryota > Metazoa > Chordata > Ceratodontiformes > Protopteridae > Protopterus > Protopterus annectens. The sequence continues at coordinate 846,190,844 of NC_056733.1, read as the reverse complement.
ATTTGCATATAATAACCTTTCACTTACCATCTAACAAGCATATGGACTTACTCACCAGATCCTCTGTGAGACTGACAGCGGTGACAGTGAGGTAAGTGACCGGTTATGCAATACTGCACCTTCTTCTGTGACCTTATTGTAAAAGTTACATGAGAGACACAGCAAAGCAAGAGTTTTACTGCATGATACCTTAGAGCTCCTGTTGTGGAGCCTCATGGAATATGTAAATAAATGGCTTCTGAATGCCCATGACTTTTTAATTTTACATTTTAATGTTTTCATTGGTGCATTCAGGCCAATAAATCCAAACCCAAATAGCCGTAGATAAGCTGTGTTTCTCCCCTTTTTTTAGTTCACAAATACAGCATAAATGGTTTGCTTGGCCATACTTTAGAAACACAGAGCTTAAAAACAAGTCTGTTATCCATAGCATTAGGGTAATGGTAAAATATCCTAAATAACATCCAAACCAGTGGATAAAATGTCACCTAAACAGGTGATTTATTAAAATCTATAAGAAAGTCCCAGCAAAGCAAGACTGCCTACTGTGTAATACTTCAAACCTCCTGTAGTGAAGTCCCATTATATATATATATACAAATGACTCCTTAGGGAGTGCTTCAGCTTGATGGCTTCTACATAGCCTGTACTATAGGAGCTATAAGGTATGCTTTGATGAATCTTTATTGCAGTTTTTATTAAATGGTTTGTCTGTGGCACATTTTTACCCAATTGGTTTGTCTGTTCTGTAATCTTGTTAAATGCTATCTAGTACAACTGGGGAGGTATAACGATTCTTCATAACTATAACTGAAAGGTTTCAAGGCTTGTTTTGCATTCAAAGACAGCAACTACTGTCTTTCTTCTTTTTATCTTATCACCTTCTTACTCGAGAACTGCGTCTGACATAAAGACCATTTAAAGGATGCCTTACTATATGAAACAGTTTGCTTAGAATATCCCCTGCTCACCTGTGGAAAAGAGGGCAAATCCTTTTAATGCAACTGTATAGTAAAATTAGACAACTTTATATCTCAAAGATTCCCATGACTAAGGAATATAGTCTCCTCTCAATTAAACAGCATATACAGTCATACTTTCAACAAGGAACTGATTGACTACATGGGCACTTGTAAGTTCCAACATAGAATCTATGGCAACAAGCTCCTCAGTGCCCAACAGGCCTTGGGCTTGTTCACCAAATCCATTATGAAGTTAAAGTAGGCATGACTGCTACAGCAGCATGGGGACTAGTGCATTGACAACTGTGGGGACAGGAGGCAGTTGTCTTTCTGTTTTTTCTCATAATATCGAGTCCTTCTTAGTTTTTATTTCCTGCATTCCTTGTTCTCATTGGTTTTGAAAACTTTTGTGCAATGGAGCTTTAGTTTATAGTGCTAGAAATGGATGCATAGCAATTTGAAGACCTAGACGTTAGATGTTCCTTATTGCTGTCTGTCATCAGTAAATCCACTGTGATGTAAAAGCAGTCTATGCTACATTTATTGCTCAGAACAGAATGACAGCAAGCTAAGATTACACACAAATGAAAATATAAATAATTTTAAAAGGGCAAGCTACATACATAAGTACATAAAACAAGACACTGGTCACTTCACATGGCACCTCCTGGAATTTTGTATTCAGTCATTCTTAAACTGACAGAAGAATAATGCAATCATCATTCAGAAACTGCTAAGACTGTTAGAATTCAGTATGTCCTCATTCCCTGAGTTGTTTCTCATGATCTGTTCTGTAAATTTAAATCAGACAAACAAAGCTGCATTGAGTACACAACATTTAATAAAAACAAGGACAAAATACAAAGTCATATTATGTATGTTTCTGTTTCACCTAGGCAAGTAATGTTCCATGCTATTTCTTTTTTTATAACAGGCAGAATTAAGAGTCTCATCTAAATTTACAGCATACAGCTGTCACACCAATGTCTCACAGACTAAAAACATATTTTATGGTCTAGCTTATTCAGGAATCATTCCGAAATACAGTAGATGGCAGTAGTACAGAGTCCCACCAGCAAGTGATGATCTACTGCAGGCAGCTGCAGTACTGATTCCAAACAGCAGGTGATAATGTACCAAGTCCCTCCAGCAGGTGGCACTGTACCACAGGCAGCTGCTGTTCTTTGTCCCACAAGCAGGTAGTACTGTACTGCTGGTGGTTGCAGTACTAACGCCCACAATCAGGTTGCATTGTGCTACAAACAGCTGTAGTACCAAGTCCCACAAGAAGAAGGCACTGTATTGCAAGTAACTGAAGTACTGATTACCACCAGTGGGTGGTGCTGCACTGCAGGTGTCTGCAACACTTAGTCATACAAGCAGTTAACACTATGCTATAGCTGAATGCAGTACCTTGTTCCATCAGCAGGAGCAGCTGTACTGCAGTTGCCTGCAGTGCCAAGTGTAATCAGTAGGCACAGCTAAAACACAGCTGGCAGCAGTACCAATTCCCAGCAGTAGGTATAGCTACACTGCACTCTGCCACAGGTGGTGCTGCATGGCAGTCAGCTGCAGTACCAAGTCCCAAAAGCAGGTGGCACTGTACTGCAGTTAGCTGCAATACCAAGTCATATCAGCATATAGTGCTGTACTACTTCCTACTGTAGTACCAAGCCTCATCAATAGGTAATGTACTTCAGCCAGCGAGTAGCACTATACTGCACTCAGCAGCAGTGTTTTGTCCCATCAGGTGACACTGCACTGTAGGCAGCTGCAGCACCATATTTCATGAGAAGGTGGTGCTGTACTGTAGTCAGGTGTAGCACCTAGTCCTACCAGCAGATGCATTGTCCTACAGTCAGGTGCAGTACCAAGTCCCAACAGCAGGTGATGATGCACTGCAGTCAACTGCAGTACCTAGTCACAATAGGTGGTGGCACTGTGCTGCACTCAGTTGTAGTACCACAGTCCCAGTAGCCGGTGGCACTGTACTGTAGCTGGCTTCAGTAATGAGTCCCACCAGTAGGTGGTGCTGTACTGCAGCACACTGCAGAACCTAGTCCCAATAGCAGGTTGTGGTGTACAGAAACAAGTCTCATCAGCAGATAGCTTTACCTTGCAGCTGGCTGTAGTAACATATCCCACAAGCAGCTGATGCTGCATTGCAACTGACTGCAGAATCCAGTCCCAACAGCAGCTGGGGCTATACAGCAGATGACACCAAGACTGAGTCCCACAGATGAGGGGTGATGTATGGCAACCAGCAGCAGTACTTATTCACATTAGCTGGTGATTCTGTACTCTAACTGGTGGGATTACCTAGTTCACCAGAACCTGATGCTATACTGCAGCTCACTGTAGTACCTAGTCCCATCATTCAGTGGCAATGTAGTGCAACAAGCTGCAGTAGCAAGTCCAACCAGTAGTTGATGCTTTACTGCAGGCAGATTCATAACAAAGCCCACCAGCCAATGGCACTGTATGGCAGACAGATGCAGTACCAAGTCTCACCTGCAGGTGGTAATGTACTACAAATGACTACAATACTAATATCCACTAGCAAGTGGAGCTGTACTGCAGACAGCTGCAGTACCGATTCACAATAGCAGGTTCTGTTGTAATTCAGCTGGCTGTAGTATAATATGCCACTAGCAAGTGGTGCTGTACTGTGGTCAGAAATGGTATGTATTCTCAATAGCAGGTGGCAGTCTACATCAGAAGGTGGTTCAGTATGCATGTGGATGCATGCCAATTCCCAAAAGCAGGTGACACTCCTAGTTTCATTACTAGGTGAAGCTGTACTGCAGTCAGCTGCAGTCAAATGCAGTACCTAGTGGAGACAGCAGTTATAGATGTATTGCAGTCAGCTGCAGTATCAAGTCCAATCAGCAGGTGTTACTGTCCTGCAGCAGTGCTAAGTCAAACCAGAAGGTGGTGCTGTACTGCTGACAGTTGCAGTACAGGATCAGACCAGCATATGGCAATGCAGTACAGAGTCCCTCCAGCAGGTGGAGCTGGAAGCAGCTGGCAGCAGTAGCCAGTCCCACCAGCAGGTGCACTGCATATTAGCTGCAGTACCATGTCCCAACAGCATGTGGTGCTGCATTGCAACCATGGTACCTAGTCCCACCAGCAGGTGAGGCTGTATTCAGCCAGTTGCAGTACGTAATTCTAACAAAAATGTGGGGCTGTACTGCTACTTCCTCCAGCTGCAGTACCTAGTTCTACCAAAAATATGGAGCTGTACTGTAGGCAGCTTCAGTAACTACTCCCCCCAGCAGGTAGTGCTAAACTGCAGGTAAATTCTTGCAGTACCTAAACACATAGAAAGGTGGCTCTATAAAACAAATAAGATGTACAACTGTGCAGCTAAACTAATAAGGAATAGAGTGTTACTACCAGTGTGAGCAGTAACAAAGGAAAAGAAGGAGAAGAGAAGAAGTAAAATGCTGGTATGGAAACATCAACCAGAGAACACTATAAATAAACTAAGACAAAAAGTATTAATGCTAGATTAAGAAAAAGGGAAAACATCATCAAAAATCAAGAGAAAGACATATCTGGTAAAAACAACACACATTATTAATGCATACACAGATTTATCATACACTGTGTTCAAAAGTAAATTAAAGACATCAGAATAAGCAGAAAACATAGAAAGTACACAAGTAAATATAATGGAAAAGTACAATTCATTGATGATCCCCCACAACATTTATTGAGAATTAAGAAAGAAATGGAAAGGAATAGCACCACCAAAAACAAACAAATATATAAAAAAAGATTTTGAAAAGTATTTATAAAGACCCCGTTGAACACAGGCATGGTGCTAAATGTGTAGAAAAATCAAAAGAAAAACAATGAAGCTCTAATATGTAGGATGCAAAATGTGTTGAAGTAACAGAGAAAATTAACAAAAGAAACCTCCTGCCTGGAAATCCCTGGGTCCAGATGCAGTATCTAACTTTTGGCTAAAGCTGATAACATCTTTACACAATGATGTAGACCTTACTTATATGTGCATCCTGACCATATGTCAGCCTGATTAACAACTGTAATAAAAGCATATAACTCCTTAAGAGTGAACCCTTATGCCATTCTAAGAGCTGTAAACCAAAAAAATGCCTTCTGACTACATGCCAATTTTATACTGGAATTGATGCAGACAGAGTTTATAGCTATCCAGAAAAAAATCAATCTTGGTAATATAACAAAAAGGTAATGAAGTCATATAGAACAAAGGATCATCTTTTTTTAAAAGCAAAGCCATAATACAGAGCTGTAAAATGGAGAAAAATCCATTCCTGGAAAATGTAATACTTACAGACTGATCATCTGCAATGCAATAACTGTGAAACAGTAGGTTCTACAGATCCATTCCCATCAAGATATGTAAAAAAAACTGAAGAAATGAAACATATAGTGAAATTTAACAGTGGAGTTACACTGAAGGCACCTGCAGTGCAGCAAGTAGCAGTATGAAGTCCCATCAGCAGCTGGCAGTGTAATGCAGTCAGCTACAGTATTTAGTACTACAAATGGGCTGCAGTACTGAATCTCACTAGAAGGTGGCACTGTACAGACATTCCCTGTACCATGTCCTACCAGCAAGTGATGCTGCATGTAGCCAACTTTACTACCTAGTCCTATGAGCAGGTGGCACTATACTGCAGCCAGGTACAATACCTGATCCCACTAGCAGTTGATGTTGTACTGTAGCTGACTGCAGTACCTAATCTCAACAGCAAGTGGCACTGCACTGCAACTGATTGCACTACCTAGTTTCACCAGCATATGGGACTGCACTGCAACCAACCACAGTACCAAGACCTACTAGGAGGTGGCTCTGTAGTGCAGCAAACACTAGTCCTAAGTTCCACCACCATATGGCACTGTACTACAGCTAGCAGCATTACTTCATCCCATCACCAGGTAGTGTTGTACATCTGAAGACTGCAGTACCTAGTCCCACCAAGGGTGGCACTGTACTGCAAGCAGCAGCAGTATAGTATCACCAGCAGATTTTGCTATACTGCAGGCAGCTGCATTACCTAGTCCTACCAGCAGGTAGTACTGTACTACTGGTAGCAGCAATACTAAGTCTCTATAGCAGATGGTGCTGGACAACAGCTGGCAACTGTAATGAGTCCCACAAGTCAGTTGCTCTGGACTGCAGCAGACTGCACTACTGATTCCCACAAGCAGGTGGTACTGTATAGCAGCTGAAGCTGCAGCACTTAATCCCATTCACAGGTAGGGCTGCACTGCAACCATCTGCTGTACTTAGTCCCACCAGCAGATGGCTTTTGGATTACAACTGGGCACAACATTAATTCCTACTAGTGGGTGGCACTGTACTGCAGGTGGCTTTAGTACTGACTGTCACCAACAGGTGACACTGTATTGCAGGTGACTACATTACTGAGTCCATCTAGCAAGTAGTGGATTACTGCAAACAGCTGCAGTACTGAGTCTGAACAGCAAGTGGTGCAGTAATCCAAGTGGTTGCTGTACTGATTACGACCAGCAGGTGGCATACCATGTGTGAGTGCAGTACCAATTCTCATCAACAGGCATCACTGCTCTGTATGTGGCTGCAAACTGTTTCCCACCAGCAGGTGGTACTGTAATGCAGAGAGCTGCAGTACTGAACCCCTCTATCAGACTAAGTTGCATCAGCAGTGGTTCTATACTGCAGGTGGCTGTGTAAACAAGTCCCACCAACAGATGGCATTGTATCGCATACATTGCATTTTGTCAGTAGGTATCACTGTACTGCACTAGCAAGTGCTTGATTGCCCCCAAAATGTGTTGGATAGATTAGATATTAAAACAAGAAGGATGCTTCATGCTCACTAAATGATCTATAAAAATCGATGTCTACCAAGATTATGTATTCCCCATTCTGAAGGAGGGATGGGCCTCCTTGAAATTGATTACATATATAGATCTGCAATCATGGAACTCCACACATATCTGCTGACCTCACAAGACCCAAATGTAGTGAAACTTTGAAGCATGAGGAGAATAAATCTAAGATGACTTCTCTGCTTAATCTAGTAGAAGCATATCAGCGTCAAGCAGGAATGGAATCAAACCAGAAGTAGATAAAAATCAGGCAGCAACTGAATGTACCAAAAAAAACAAAAGAAAGAATATAAGGTGAAAGATCAGATGAAAAGGCAAGAAATGCGGAAAACACATAAATATAGTTGCAATTATAGAAAAATTCTGGAAGAACCTCATGTTGATCAGGAAAGAATACATGAATGGTTAAGGAGAGGTGTATTCAAACCAAGAGATGAAAGGTTAATATTGGCAGCCCAAGATAGTGGGCTACATACACGTTGGTTTATAAAGTCCACTGAATATGTGGGAGAAACAGACAAATGTAGGTTTTGTAAAATAGAATTAGAAACAGTTGCACACCTCATTGCTGGTTGTGACATACTAATGGCAGAAGGACTGTATATGGAAAAGCATAATAATGTGGTGAGACTGTTACACTGGGTATTGTGCAAACATTATGTTATGGAAGTGGCTGAAAAACACTGGAAATATGAGCCACAAATTATCATAGAAAATGATGGTGTACATCACATGGGATCATCCATTACCAGTTCAGTTTACTAGTTCAAAAGATAGATGTTAGAAAACCACATATAGTGGTCCAGGAAAAGAAGTCAAAAGTAGCATTGATCATAGAAATTGCCACACCCACTGACTACAGGGTCCTGTGTACAGAGAGACACAAAGTCATAAATATCAGGATTTGCAGGCAGGAACAAGAGCAATGTGGAAGAAAGATACCCAGATAGTTCCAATAGTAATAGTAGGAGCAATGGGGTCTTATGAAAAAGAGTCTACAATCTTATTTAAATATGCTACCAATACATGCAACTCTGTATGAATTGCATTACTGGGCACATTGCGGGTGCTGCGAAGAGCACTTTTGGCTGACAAAGAGTGAAACAATACTAATTTCATAAACTTTAATTGTACTTTGACTTAGAAATGGTGTCCATTCCTGTCATGGTATTAGAAACCCCAAATATTTGGAGACATTAAAAAAGGTGACACTAGATAACAACAGCTGCAGTATCAGGTCCAACCAGCACTTAGCATGAAGCTGCAAGTGGCTGCAGTACAGATTCCCACCAGCAGGTGGCACTGTACTACAGGCAGCAGCAATACCTAGTCCCTCCATCAAATGGTGTGCTACTGAAGACAGCTGCAGTGCCAAGTCCTGCCACCATGTGGTACAGGAAAACAGGTGGGATAAGTGTCAAGTCACATGAGCAGGTTGAGTTGTACTGCAAGTGGCTGCAGCACTGGGCCCCATCAGCAGGTGATGTACTGTAGGCAGTTGCATTAGGAAGTCCCATCAGCATGTAGCGCTGTACTGCAGGTTGCTGTTGTACCGTGTCTCACAAATAGGTGGTGCTGTATAAAGCTAAAGTTCCAAGTCTGTCCATCAAGTTGTGGTCTACTAGGGGGAGCTGCAGTATGAAATCCCTCCAAGTATGTGACACTGGACAACAGGTGGCTTCAGTACTGAGTCCCACTAGCAGCCTGCAGGTGGCTGCAGTGCAAGTTCCACCACAAGGTGGTGCTGCACTGTAGAAGGTTGCAGTACAGAGTCCTATTAGCAGGTGGCTCTGTTCTGCAGGTGGCTGCAGGACTGATTCTCTCCAGCAAGTGGTGCTGTACTGCAGGCAGCTGGAGTATCAAGTCTCTCCACCAGGTGGCACTGTACTGCAGAAAGCTGCAATAATGAGCCCCTCCATTAGGTAGTGCTCTACTGCAGGTAGCTGCAGTATCAACTCCTGTCAGCATGTGGTGCTGGACAGTAAGTGGCTTCAGTACCGAGTCCCACTAGCAGGTTGAGTTCTACTGCATGTGGCTGCAGTACCTAGTCCAACCAGCATATAGCTTTGTATTGCAGGCTCCTCAAGTTTCTCCAGAAGGTGACACTATACTGTAGTTTGCTGAAATACAGATTCTCACCAGCACATGGTGCTGTGCTATAGGTGACTGCAGTACTGATTCCCACCAACAGGTGGCACTGAACTGCAGGTGGCTGTAGTACTGCGTTTCTCCACTAGGTGGCACTGTACTGTAGGTAGCTGTGTCTCTTCAGATGACACTGTACTGCAGGCAGCTGCAATTCTAGGTTTCTCCGTCAGGTTGTCCTTTATTTCAGGAAGCTGCAGTATCAATTCTCTCCAGCATGTGGTACTATACAATAGGTGGCGTCAGTACCAAGTCCCACCAGCTGGTAAAGCCATATTGCAGACAGCTGCAGTGTCATGTCCCACTATCAGGTGATGGTGTGCTGCAAACAGTTGCTTGAGGGAGTCCCACCAGCATGTGGCACTGTATCGCATGCTGCTGAAGTACCGAGTGCCACCAGGAGGTGGATCCATGCTGCACATGACTGCAGTACTGAATCCACCCATAGGTGGTACTCTACTGCAGGCAGCTACAGTACCAAGTCCAGCCAGCATGTGGGACTAGACAACAGATGACTTCTGTACTGAATCTCACCGATAGGTGGAGCTGTACTGCAAGTAGCTGTAATATAGAATCCCACTAGCAGGAGATGCTGTACTGGAGAGGGTTGCATTACTGAGTGGCACAGAGTTCTACCAGCATGTGGCGCTGTACTGCAGACTGCTGCAATACTGAGTTCCAGAAACATTAGGCTCTGTACTGCAGACAATTGCAGTACCAATTCCCAGCAGCAGGTGGTTCTGTACTTCAGGCAGCTTCACTACTGAGTCCTTCCATCAGGTGGTGTTCTACTGCAGGCAACTGCAGCATCAAGTACTGCCAGCATGTTAAGTTGGACAATTGGTGGCTTCATACTGAGTTAAACTAGCAGGTGGAATTGTACTGCAGGCAGCTGCAGTGCCAAGTCTCACCAAGAAGGCAATACTGTACTGCAGTTGATTGCACTACTGAGTCCCACCAGCAGGTGGCACTGTACAGGGGGCAGTTACAGTTCTAAGTCCCACCAGTATGTGGCACTACAATGCAGGCTACTGAAATACCAAATTTCACCAGCATGTGGCAGTGTACTGTGGTACAGAGCTGTACAAGCAGGTGGCAGTGTACTTTTGGGGGCTTCAGTACAGATTCCCACTATTAGGTGGTGTTGCACTATAGGTGGCTGCAGTAATTATTCTTTTCATGAGGTGGAACTTCACTGCTGTTGGCTGTAGTTCTGAGTCCCTCCAGCAGATTGTGCTATACTGAAGGAAGCTGCAGTACCACTTCTCACCAGCATGTGCTGCTGACATCAGGTGGCATCAGTATCGAGTCCCTCCAGCAGATGTAGGTGTACTGCAGGTGGCTGCATTACTGTGTCCCACCAGCAGGTGATGCTATACTGCAGACAGTTGCATTACTGAGTCCAGGTGGCTCCATACTACAGGTGGTTGCAGTACTGATTCTCTCTAGAAGGTGGAGCTGTACTTCACGCAGCTGCAATACTGAGTCTCTTCATCAGGTGGCACTGTGCTGCAGGCAGCTGCTGTACCAAATCCCACCAGCATGTGGTGCGGGACAACAGGTGGTTTCAGTACTGAGTCTCACAAGCAGGTGATGCTCTACTGCAGATGGTAGTATTACTGAGATCTGCAGCAGGTGGCACTGTATTGCAGTACTGATTCCCACCAGCTGGTGGTGATGTACTGCAGATGGATGCAATACTGAGTCCCACCTGCAAGCACTATACTGTAGGCTGCTGAAGTATTGGCACTTTACTGCAGACAGCTGTAGTACACAGGCCCACCAGCAACTGTTGTTTCACTGCTCACGACTGCAGTACTGATTCGCACCAAGTGGCACTGTACTGCAGTACCTGCAGTACTGACTCTCTCCATCCGGTGACATTGTACTGCAGGCGGCTGCATAACCAAATTCCAACATCAGGTGGTGCTGGACTGCGCACAGCTGTAGTACAGAATCCCACTAGCCGGTGGTGCTGTACTGCAGGCAGCTACATTACTGAGACCCACCATCAGATGGCTCTGTACTGCAGGTGGTTGCAGTGTTGAGTCCCATCAGCATGTGCTGCTGTATTGTTGACCACTGAAGTACAATGTCCTACCAGCAGGTGGCCCTGTTCTGCAGGTGGATGCAATACTGATTCCCATTAGTGGGTGGAGCTGTACTGCAGACATCTATAGTACAGAATAAATCCAGTTGTTGGAGCTTTGCTGCTTCTGGCTGCAATACTGAGTCCCATCATCATATGGTGCTCTATTGCACACAGCTGTAGTACCATGTCCCGCCTTCATGTGAAGCTGTACAGCAAGCTGCTGCATTACTGCATTTCAACATCAAGTGGGGCTGTATTGCAGACAGCCATAGTACTGTCAGTACTAGCAGGTGGCACATTACTGCAGATGGCTGCATTACTAATTCATTCAAGCAAGAGACACTGAATTGCAGCTAGAGTACCTAGTCTCACCAGCATGTGGTGCTGTAATGTAAACTACTGAAGTACCATGTCCCACCAGGAGGTGGACTGTTCTGCAGGAGGCAGCAGTAATTAATCCCACTAGCATGTGGTGCTGTGCTGCAGGCAGCTGCAGTACCGATTCTTTCAAACAGGTGTCACTGTACTGCAGGTAGCTGCTGTACGAAGTCCATCCTTCAGGCGGTGCTTTACTTCAGGCAGCTGGAGTATCATGTCCAGCCAGCATGTGGTGCTGCAGAACAAGTCATTTCAATACCAAGTCCCACCAACAGGTGATGCTGTACTACAGATGGTTGGATTACTGATTCCCACAGCAAGTGCAGTGTACTGCAAACAGTTGCAGTATGGAGTCTTACTAGCATGTGGCACTGTACTGCAGGCTGCTTTAGCACCAAGTACCATCAGCAGGTGACACCGTACTGCAGGTGGCTGCAGTGCCAAGCCTCTCAACCAGCATGTACTGTACTGCAGGCAGCTGCAGTACTGACTTCCTCCATCAGGTGCTGCTGTAACGCACAATGCTGTATTACTGTGTCCCACCAGCATGTGGCACTGTGTTGCAAGCTACTGAAATACTGAGTTCCACCAGCAAGTTAAGCTCTCCTGAAGGTGGCTGAAGTACTGATTTCCACCAATAGGTTTTGCTTTACTGCATATGGGTGCAGAAGTGAGTCCTACCTGCATGTGGAGCTGTACTGCAGGCTGCTGAAGTACTGAGTTCCACCAGCAGGTGGTGGCACATTACTGCAGACAGCTGTGGTACAGAGGCTCACCAGTAGCTGGTGCTTTTCTGCTTATGAATGCAGCACTGATTCCTTCCAAGTGGTGCTGCACTGCACCAGGTGTAGTATCAAGACTCTCCATCAGGTGGCATTGTACTGCAAGCAGCTGTATTACAGAGTTTCAACATCAAGTGGTGCTGTATCACAGACACCTGTAGTATAGAGTCCCAATAGCAGGTGGCACTGTATGGCAGGCAGCTGCATCACTGAGTCCCACCATCAGGTGTTCCCTGTACTGCAGGTGGTTGCAGTACTAAGACCACCAGCATGTGGTGCTATATTGTAGGCTACTGAAGTACCATGTCTTACCAGCAGATGGCCCTGTTCTGCAGGTGGCTGCAGTACTGATTCCCACTCAACCATACCGAATTACTTGTTTTTTACTGAGTTTTGGGGTCCAAATGAAGGGGTGCCATGATTCTGGTGTTGCACCCCTTCATTTCTGAGTTTTTTTTTGGGCTTTCTCAGTTTTTTGAAATATTGCGCTGTCGGGGCTGACGTCATCACGTGCGCGATGACGTCAGCTCCATCAGGGCTGTCAGCCAGTCGGAATTGAGCTCCTTCAGCTCACATCATATGGGGAATCCAAAGCAGCAGCTCAAGGTGTGTGTGTGTGTGTGTGTGTGTGTGTGTGTGTGTATAAATGACCCCATGTTGGCTAGAGGTATTCAAGCTCAAACCCTGTACCTTTGGTATAAGGTAAAATGAGCCTAAAGTCCCTAGCCACCACCATTTCTGAGCTTTGTCTAGATTTTTTTGTGCTAAGAGTTGAGAGCTAAGCCTATGGTGAGATTGAGAAGTGAACAGAATGTGTATACCCCATTATTGGCTTTGTTGTTTGTCCAGGTTTTTTGTGCTAAGAGTTGAGAGCTATTGGTGAGTGAGAACTAAATTTGTATCCCCCCATTATTGGCTTTGTCCAGTTTTTTGTGCTAAGTGGTTAAGAGCTATGGTGAGAAGTGAGAACTGAATTCACTACATGATAGCCATTTTTTAAGGGAGTGCTGATTTGGCACAGTGGTATGTTGCTCTGACAACCCTGTGCATAGGGTCCTGGGTTCAAGACTTGCTAGTGAAATGCATGGTGGTAACACATTTTATTCTTGCAACTTTCCAAATTTATACAAGCAATGTTTAAAATGTGTCCATGGTAAGTCTCTAGCAACCACCACTTGAGAGCTTTGTTCAGGTTTTTTGCTCTAAGAGTTGAGAGCTATGATGAGAAGTGAGAACTGAATTTGTATTCCCCCATTATTGGCATTGTTTGTCCAGTTTTTTTTGTGCTAAGAGGTTAAGAGCAATGGTGAGAAGGGATAACTGAATTCACTAAATGATAGCCATTAAGTTTCAGTCTTCCTTCCTTTCAGGAAGCTGCTGATTTGGCATAGTGGTATGTTGCTCTAACTGTAGTGCATAGGGTCCTGGGTTCAAGACTTGCTTGTGACATGCATGGTGATATTTTTTCTAGCAACTTTCCAAAATTATACAAGCAATGTTTAAAACGTGTCCCTGATTTTTGACCTTTTGCTCCCCCCTGCCAAAAAATACTGAAGTTGAAAATAAGTGAGAGAAGCTGTGCAAGATGCCTGTGGCATACACAACTGTCTTTCTATTTATAGTGTGGATGTGGAAGTAGACTTTTATGATGGAAATGTTCTGAATTGGGCAGTTTTTTCATTATTGGTTCATGCATTTTGCTTCATTGCCTACAGTACAGCCTACTGGACAAATTTTCAAACAATAAATTTAAAATGCGCTCTGTTTAACAAGTGTTCTGTATTATACAAGGAATATAACTTAATAAAGTCAGGAAGGTGTATCAAGGAAAAAAACACATGTATGTTTCTTGTTTTGTGTGCAAGGGGCCAATGATTTGAAAACAGCCCAAAAGTAATCTTCAGCCACCACTGGCCAGATGCATTTTCTTTGGATGTGGTGTGTGGGTTTCAATGCTATTTCAGCGAATGTGAGTTTCAAGGGCAGAGAAGTTTTAATGCCAAGTGTATTTTCATTGTGAGACAGTATTGCTTTGTTTAGCAGATGTCTGTTAGTGTTTTGTGCACTGTTGTGCTGCAAAATGTAAAAATAAAATCCAAGTAATCATTGTAGAAGTAAAGCAGTATGCACACATTAGTGTTTATGGTAAATGGGGAGAAATCGCCAGGTAATGGGACATTGGAATGGCTGCAGAGGACTCTGGTGCGGTGCCATATTTTGGTGGTCTGTTCATCAGTTTGCGTTTGAAAGTTGGTATCTCATAATTCCATTGGAGTGGGTGGGGCTACATAGTTATGTATGCAAATGTGATGTTAATTAGCGTACAGATTTGTACCTGTTTTTCATGGGCCTTGTCCAGATTTCTGATAATTCCATGTTGAGATGTATTTTCCCACTAGCAGGTGGAGCATAATGAATGAGAAGTGGGACATCTGCCACCAGTAGACAGGGCATCTTTTCAGACATGAAACGAGTATCCCAGGTGTGACAGATTTTGATGTTTTGGGGACAGAGTGGGATTACAATGATTCTAGGCTCTCTGTTAAAGTACCATATCTAGGAAGACATGCAATAAAATACAACATTCAAAAAGTTTCACTTTTAATGCATTAGGTGTTGAGTGGCAAAATGTATACTGTATACCTATACATCCATTCCTCTTCTTGAAAATGTTTTGAATATGAAAAAAATAATATAATCAAAAATGGAAACATGCATTTACTTATTTATTTTTATTTATTTATTTTGTGTAGGGGAGCAAAGCCTTTTACACCCTCACATGTAGGGAGTTGCAACAGCAGCACATCCTACTATTTACATAATTCTCTCAGGGTCACTAATCCTTGGGGGTAAAGAGAAAATTCCCACTTGCAGTGATCACATTTAAAATATCATTTTTTAACTATTTGGTGTAAAACATGATTTGCATATATTGACTGTACTAACTTGAATGGAAAAGATGAATGGAGTGTTCTAAGTTACAGCACCTAATCTTATACATTCCTGACCTTGGGAGGGCTAATAATGTTGTACACAGACAGATGCTGATGAATCTAGGTAGGAACCATAGTGATTAAAATGTCACTGAGTATCAAACAATTCAGGGTAAGTACAGACAAGCAAGTGCATGATAATGCAGTACCTTAAAAAGAAATCTGCAAGTGGTAGTGGTCTGCTTCAGGACCATAATATACCACAACTATAGTATAGACAGCTTAAGGTGAGGTATGGCATCAGGAACATGAAATAGTGAAAGCTGGGTCATTAGGAAACACATGCAGGCAGACCAGTGTAAACTGTCTGAGGAATGGTAAAAGCTGAATATATCGCTGAGCTCCATGGCCTTCACCCGGATGAACTTTAATGATCCTGCACCTTTGGAAAACACAGCTCAGTTCAAGTCTTATGTCCGCATTAGCAGTCCTGTAATAAATCAGAAAAACCTGACAAACATCTACTCTGGCAGCATAATCCTAGCATGCTAGGTCAGGTAATCCTAGGTACTGAACAGTTAATAAAGCAAAATACTGTTACTGGTTGCTAACTACAACTGTGCAGGGTGCTACTACTAGGAATGAAACAAACACCAAAAAGAGCTAGAAAATAAAAGAAGAAAACAGATTGCTGTAATTACAGTAAGGAGCTCTGCAGATGCAAAATACAAGTTGCAGATGTTTTGATAAGGTTTCAGCACTTTTTAGGAATGCTAAAGCAGGTGCAAATATATGCAGGACTAACCAAGTACATCTATAGGGATTACTTAACAAAAACATTACTAATATCCTTGAATGTAGTATAAGCTCTTGGTCCTAGAAGTGGAAATAATGCTGAAGCAGTGTCATGTAATTGCTAATGTGCAAGGTCTACAGAGAGAAGTAGTGGTTTCATATGCCAGCAACTACTCTCTACACTCTAAATGAAAATAACAGCACAGTGGATAGCACTGTCCCCTTACAGCAAGAGGTTCTCCAGTTTGATTTTTGGCTGGGGTGCCTTCTGAGCAGAGTCAGCATGTCCTCCCTGTGTGCATGTCCATTTTCCCTGGGTGTTCTGGTTTCCTCCCACATTCCAAAGACATGCAGTAGGAAGACTGTATACTCTGAACTGGATACATCTGTGCATGTGAGCGAGTGGTATGAAAGAACAACAGTGGCAGGGCTAGCCACTCAGTAGTGTAAACTTTGCTGCTAGATTGTCACTGTTGAAATGACACTCCAGACCCTCATACAGAAATGGGAAAAGGATCGGTGGATGGGTGGAATCAAAACTTAAGTTATTCTAACAGTAAACATCTGATACTTAGTTTTTTAAATACATCAGACACAAACTGAAATGAAAAGAAAAAAGATTGTACTTATGATGAGCAGTTATTTTTCAGGAGCATTCTAATAGACAGATTCTGCTTATTAGGTCAATCAGTTGGCAGTCAGAAAACATTCCCCCAGAAAGTAATTACTCATAACTGAGTGTTTATAAATCCATGGTTAAACGTGGGCAGACAAAACTACCTACTTTATACATTTAAGCACTTTATAATCCATGTATTGTATAACGGACTGCCCATATAAGAATTTGTTCTTATGTTGTGTTATACTAATAGTATACAAATCCCATCTGATATTTTTGTCAAATTCTTCCCAGATTTTTATGTGAAAAGGGGATAAGGATGTCTGTACTTACTACGAAGACATGCAGAATTTAGGTCAGCGGTCGTTGTTCTTCTTTTCTAGGTTAGGGGTCACCACAGCAGAACTCCAGTCCACTAATGATTGGTAGTAGATTTTTTACAGGTGTCAGCTCAACACCCAACAAAGGCATGCCCATTCTATGCATGTCTTTCAAACACCACTCAACTGCAGGGAGGACATGCAACCTCCACACAGAAGGCGCTCCAGCTGAGAATTGAACAGGAGAGCCTCTTGCTGTGAGGCAACAACGCTACCGCTGCACAACCCCAGCTAGTTGAAAGTAATGGATGTAAATTTACATGACTTGCTAGTTAGTGTACTTGCTTATCAGATCCAAGGTTCAGTCCTCATTTCCTGATTAAGTTTGTGTCTACCTTAGTGCACTGATGTTTCCTCTCTCATCCTAAAGTATGCTAATTAGTCTGGCTGGCTAATAATTTTATCCTTAGGTTTGTGTTGTACAGTTTGTCAACCATGTAAAGGAACTTTTGACTCAGTGAGTTTATTCTGGTTAACAAAATCTTCTTCTACTTTCAGCTTTTCCAATTATGGACCTCCACAGCAGAACAACAGTCTGCAGAATAATTAGCAGTGGAGTTTTGCATTGTCAAGTTGCCAGCCCAACACCCAGCCTTCCACAGAAGGCACACACACACACACACACACACACACACACACACACACACACACACACACACACACACACACACACACACACCCCTAGGTCAATTTAGAGTGTCAAATCAACCTACAGCATGTCTTTGATATATGGATGGAAACTGGAGCACCTGGAGGAAACCCACATGACTGCAGGGAAGACATGCAGACTCCACACAGGAGACAGCACAGCCATGAATTGAACTTAAAAAGCTCTTGCTGTGAGGTGGCAACACAAACCACTGTTCCATCACAGCCACTCTACCACTGGGGTTAACAAAATGAAATGTATAAATATTTTTGATATTATATAATAATGGGAGTGGTACAAAAATGCTGTTAATTCAGATACAGCCTAATGCAGACTGATAGGCTAGCATAGATCAGTGGCATTTTTTTAAATTCACATGAATGTAAAGTAGAATTATTTTCCGGCATGGCTACAGATTTAGCAGAAATCTAAAAATATACAGTCATTACAGGTATGGGTTGTCTTTACTGTTTGAGAATGTCATAACTGGAAGGTGATACGATTGTATTAAATAATGGGGAACTCTGACAAGGGCGAGAAGGTGAGTATTATTTGATGTCTCTCTTTCTCATGCTTGTCAGAGTTTGAGTGATCTCTGTGAAATAGCAATATTTTAAGGGTTTTAGGGTTTATTATCAGAAGTGAGATGTTAATTTCACTGAACTAGTAACGCTGACTCACAAACTCTGAAAGCACTGTATATAGAACTCCTGGGCTTCCAGTTGTTATGACTTTTTTCAGCCATGTCTACAAACATTATTTTGAAGCAGAATGTCAAATGCTGTTTCAGAATGAAAGACAAAATGGCTTTCTCTGAACAGTAACAAACATATGGGGCAGGATTCACGAAGGCTTGCACGGAGTGTAAGAGACGTGCAACACTCCATGCAAGCCTCGCGATCCAGGAACAGCCCTAAGCTCCGTGTAAGAGACCAGCTAAAACGTCTCTTACACGGACTGGGTGTGGACATGCTAAATACCTCACTTGCTTCTGAAAGGTATGCAAATGAGGTATATTAGCGATCCACGAAGCAGAAACCAGTCCGTGTAAGAGACGTTTTAGCTGCAGAAATGTACTCAGTTGACAACTGAGTACGTTTCTGCAAATTCCACAATGGAGCCATGTCAGCTCCAAAAAAAGGTTGCATATGACTCAGGCAGCATGCCAATGGCCAAATATGTGGCCATTGGCAATATAACCCGATGCCAAAATAATAAAATTATAATTTTTTTAAACCCAGCACAGCCCCGAGCAAACGGGCTGCGCTGTATAAAACCATAAAAAAGAAGGTTATAAACCCACAAATGTGGGTTTCATGCAATACATGGAATGACAATGCAGGGACCAGCAGACCAAAAACAACATGGCCACCGTGTAGTGGTTGCTAAGGGGGGAAGCTGAGTCTAAGACATGTAACTAAGCATTAGTAGGCAATCTCATGTAAATGAGGGTACGGATACTGAATCTCACAGTCACATAGCAAATGAGCACAGTCTGAGTAGTGTAAGAGATACATAAGGGGGAGGAATAGAGTAGGAGATAGGTGACATCACAGGGGGGAATGGTAGAAAGAAATGCAGTTCATTGGAGGCCAGTGTAACATGACAGATGACAGGCACAGATCATGGAAAGAGGTGTGCCACTAGTTAAGTCATGGAAAGTCAAGAAATGGAAGGTGTACACTGTTACTTACACCAAAGTTTCTTGCTGGGTGTGCATGCGCACGTGTGCACACCATGAAGCACGAGTAGGACAGTGTGCACGTGTGTAA
Source organism: Protopterus annectens (assembly GCF_019279795.1). Classification (NCBI taxonomy): domain Eukaryota; kingdom Metazoa; phylum Chordata; order Ceratodontiformes; family Protopteridae; genus Protopterus; species Protopterus annectens. The sequence goes on along the minus strand of NC_056733.1, from coordinate 846,171,469 downwards.
GGCAGTCTGAGCATGTGGGAGCGTGTTGGGAGATGTTTAACACTGTTTGCGTGGGTGTGCGCGCGTGTAGGGCAGGCTGAGTATATTGGAGGCTGTTGGCAGACGTGTAACAGTGTTTGCGTGGGTGTACGCGCGTTTTAACCCGAATAAGTAGATTCTGAACCATGTAAGCACGTGTGCGCGCGTGTAAGTCACTGTGAGCGTGTTTCTGATAGTATGCACGTTGCTCCCCCCAGAGGAAACAGAGAGGAAAAAGGAAGCAACAGAATTAATAGGAAGCTAGCAGGGATAACTGCTGAAGCTAGTAGGTGAAAACAATTAGAAGCAGGCAATTACACAGGCAGAATAGTAGCCCAGCCCAGCACTTAAAACTCTGCAAACAGTAGTGCAGGATGTTTCCCTTAAGAGACACTGCAAGACAGGAGTAAGCTAATAGAAGTGAAAACTGAAAAAGCTTCACTCAGAGCAGAAATGTTAGGGGCTGCCATAGCTGTCATAATGAGACATAGGCGACTTGCTGAGGGTGGTGACAATGCAGATGGTGCCAGACAACCCACAGTGAGGAGATGGAGAAGAGTATACAGGCCCAGGGTCACCTACCACGGGTTACATGAGCTGGAGATAGTAGAGCGCTATAGAGTGGACAGAGAGCTCCTGCAGCAAATTGTTGAGCTGTGCAGGCCACGCCTCACACACAGAACCAACAGAGGGGAACCCATCCCAGTGGAAACCAAGGTATGTGTTGGCCTAAGAATACTAGCAACAGGTACCTTCCAGAGAACAACTGGCGATATGATGGGGATATCACAGGCATCAGCCACCAGGGTACTGCACCAGTTCCTGGAGGCCATGTCAGCACATGTCGGTGATCATGTATATTTCCCCAATGCCCGTGAGGTATTGGCCAGCAATATGCGTCTCTTCCAGCAAATAGCGGAATACCCTGAGGTACTGGGTGCAATAGACTGCACGCACATACACATCAAAGCACCAGCCAGTGAGTGGGGTAGGGCCTACATTAACCGCAAGGGCTTCCCCTCCATCAACTGCCAGGTCATGTGTGATGCCCAGGGCATAATAATGAATGTGTGTGCTGGCTGCCCTGGGAGTTACCACGATTCCCACATCTGGCATTTGACGCAGCTGTACCAGACATTTGCCAATGGGGACATCCCACACGGACACCTAGTGGGGGATGCAGGTTATGCACTGGAGCCGTGGCTGATGACACCCATCAGAAACGCACACACACCTGAACAGGAACGCCATAATGAGGCACACGCACAAACACGTAATGTAATACAGCGTGTGTTTGGGCTGCTCAAGTCACGGTTCCGGTGTCTGGACACATCTGGTGGAGCCTTGCAGTACACACCAACTACATGTACCCAAATTGTCATGGTATGTGCTATGCTACATAATATGATCTTGCGAAAACAGCTGCAGCAGGACCAGCACAGGGCCGGGCCAAACAGCCCCCCACCATTGCCAAGGCCATCACAGGCAGAGCGTGACTCGGAGGAGGAACAACCTGAGCCTGCCCCAGTAGGCAGAAGGAGATGTGCCCAGTATGCCCTGGCCTTGGCAAAGAGGCAACGCATAGCACATACACTGGCTCAGTAGGAACCCTGGGAATGATACCCCCTCTGACTCACTCAAATAATAACATGGATGCCTAAAATGACATGACCTGCTCACAAACATGTATAGGGAAGTGTAATATGCGCATCCGACAGAGGCAGCCCTGCAGCACCACCTGAGGCATGAATGCTATGTGTTAAGTAATGTAACACCATGTACTATATGCACACCTGAGCACCCTGGCTAACATCCACCCTCACCAAGCATGAAGCCACAAAATGACGATGGGATGATCAAGTGCAATAACTGGCTGAAGTAATGCAGTTAGTCAAAGGGGAGCCAATGTGTTTCAGGCTGGGAAGACATGCGGAGCTTGACATGATGCACCCCCTGCTAGGGGTGGCGTGCACCTATCATGCCATGCCCCATGGATACCGGCAAAGGCTGTCAGTACCCACAGCATGCCCTGAATAGGTAAGTCTCAAAACACAAACCCACCTTCATAGGTTCTACAAGGGATAGGAACCTAGATGTAATGCTACCCAATGACAGATGTATAAACAGCAAGATGTGTGCAGTGTAAACGCACACAATATGGAAAATGTAGATACCAGTCCTGTAATAGAGAACTGGGTCAAGGCTCACATCAGCACCCTAACACTACCAGGTCACACCTCATACTGTGCTGTACAGCCGCAAAACATGGAACAAGCTACAAAAGGAGGGTGACTAGCAAGAAATGGCAAGGATAACCACACCCCCATGTTGGTACCACAACAAGAAGCAGCATGGATTAGCCATGGTCAAATACCAATGGCTAAAACCGCCTCCCAGTATATAGCCTGCTGCAGACTACTGTCCTAATACCAGGAACTGCACCTGGCCTATGTCGGAATACATGAATATATCAAGCACCCCAAACCACATTATATTGCTTGACTGAAAATACCCAGACATACACCAGTAGCATTGTACTAGCACCAACACAGTAGGAGAAAATTACCCAGATTCCATAAACCAAAATGCCCAGGAACCATGTACCACTCCCACAAGAGGGGTAAGCATACTGGATGTGATAATCAGCAACATGTGTACTGGATGGCAAGATGAGAAGTCTACCCCCCACTGGTAAGACAAGACCATAGAGTAAGCACACTGGAAATACACACCCGACCCCAGTCCCTGGCCAGAATACCACAGTGAAAAACATGTGTAAAGCATAGGTTGCAGCCCTCAAAACTGATGTTGAATCCACAAAAGGCCCTGTGCAAGTGCAGATTATGGGACACACCACAGAACATGTTATACAGGCATTCCATGAACACAGCCAGGAATGCTTGGAGTATGCAATCACAAATAACAACAACACACAATGCCATACACGCAGGCATCTGGCATGCTGGCCTCCAGCCATTACCAAACCATGCAAGAGAATGAGGAAGCTACCACATGATAGAGCAAACATAAAAAGGGAAGTAATCACTGACCAGTAGTATGGCAACAACATATGTCCACACATACAATCCACTAAGTCCAGCCACAACAAGTAGAATCTGTGAATCCAGAGGCAATGTGACACCAGTACCAAGTACACAGACAACCACAATACCCCCAATAAATACAAATATATGTGATAGATGCATCCATGTATCCAAATCAGAGGTTGAGCTCCACCAACTCAGTACTGTCAAAACTAGTCAGGAGGAGGAGAAGGTAACCACATACACCACAAACCCAGTCCCACATAGACCTATCACAACTGTAAACCAAACACATAAACACAGACAAATATTCCCGGAGGCCTTAATTATTTTTATTTTTTTTATTTTACATTTGTTGACCGGGCTAGTCTAGCTGGATATATGTCCATTTTCAGTAGAGGCCCGGGGAGAAAAGCTCCACACAATTTAAACAAAATTCACATTTACAGAAAATACATATTTAGAATGCATATATGTTTTCTAAAACAGAGAAGGCTGCAAGTTTACAAGTACATAACGATGGTTACTCATATTTGAATAGACTTAGCATAGATAATAAGAAGTTACATTTCAGTGTTATTAAAGAAGACTAGTTGAGAGAAGAGAAGAAAGCAATAGTGTCGATAAAGGTAATAAAGGAAGATAATGAAAAATGAAAAAGGAGAAGCAGTTAGGTAATAAATCTAGAAGTAATATGAGTCACTTTAATGAATCCCGTACTAGCAAGGACTGTGCAGGAGAGGAAATATAGTAGTATTTAATATAAAATAGAATTAGAGAGGAGAAGGCAAAATAAGTTGGAGAGAAGAAAATAGATTCAGAGATGAGAATCTTGAATCATTCAGATAAAAATGGATAAGATGGTCAGTCAGGTTTAGAACAGGGGCACATCCAGTGTGTTTTCAGGAACAGCTTAAGCTTATTTTTAAACAGAGTAGTTGAGGGAAGTGTGGTAAGTTCAGAGGGAAGTAGGTTCCAGGTTTTTCCAATGGAAATAGAAAACAGAGAGTCTCCAGCTCTATTGTTTGATTTGTTGATGTATACAAGAGATTTTTGTGATGATCTTAGGGACTTAAGGTTCTCATAGGGGTGGATAAGATTTGACAGGATGGGTGTTTTGTCAGGTTGATACAGTATTTTGTGGACGATGGTCAGTTGATTATATTTTAGATGCTGTTGAAATTCAAGCCATCCAAGGTGCTTTAGATTAATACAGTGATGAGTTCTGTAAGGATTACCTGTGGCATATCTGACTATGCTATTATAGGAGTTTTCTAGTTTTTTAAGGTTATTTTTTGACAGATTTGTAAAAATGGGTGAGGCATAAAGAAGGGTGGAAATAAGGTGTGTGTGGGCAATGGTAATTCTAGTTGCAGGAGTGAGGAAGGATTTGATTCTGTAAAGAGAGCCTATTTTTTTATTGGTAGTTTTCAGAATGTTGTTGATATGGGCATCAAAGTTTAGGTTATTATCTAGGGTGATACCTACACACCACACCAACAGATGCCTCCAAAGTAGATCACAAGCAACCACAACCTTCAAACATAGCACATGCAACGAATAGTACGCAAAGCTGGTGTGCCAAACAGTCATAGGCCAGAAGGAGAAACAACATGCCTGATACAGTCGTAATAGGTGTCTGTATAGGCAGACACACTGCTGTCCCACTCACCAGACTGAACAAGGGAAAGGGTAGAGTAAGCTGCTTGTAGGCTGCCACAAAATGCCACATAACACAAGTACACAGGTCACCCCAAAGCAAGCAGAAATATGATGCACTCAATGTCCATGCTGGTGTGAATTACCTGAGATGTACCTCCCTGGTCAACATCAAAAGAGACATGGATGGTCCCTCTGAGTATGTATCCCAGGGCGGGATGACACTGGCTGTGTGCAGCATCCAACCCTCACCAAGAATGATGCCACAGTACAAACACAGAATGCTCATGTTTAACAGCTGGCACAGTTACAGCTGTCAGTCCAAGAGGGTGTAATGTGTGTCTGCTTGAGATGTCAAGCATGACAAGCCATGCTGCTGTTCCAGGGATGGCTTTCAGCTGTTACCCGTGTGCATCTGGATACTGGATAAGGCCTTTGCCGCCTCCATACAGCCATATGTAGGCAAGGCCAAAAAGACTACCCACCACCCTAGAAAACATAAGTGGTAGGAAACATAAGGGAAATGCTGACCAATGCCAGATGTGTCAACTGCAATATGCATGCCCCTGAGGCACTTCCCATTATGGAGAACATTGATGTCTGTGCAGTGACAGAAGCCTGCTGCAAGCCTAGTGATAGCACACCAGCACTACTAGGTTATACCACATATCATGTGTTAGGGCCCCAACACCTGCACCAAAACATCAAAGGAGGGGGAGTATCCATATGCAGCACACACACCCATATTGCCAGGTAACTGACAATGCACAAAGCAGCGGACACCACCTATGTGCACATAACTGTAGTTAAAACTGCTGTACAGTCTGTAGCATGCGACAGACCACACTCTCACGCACAAGAACTCCACCCAGACATCCGAAGACACTGGACAGTATGAATGTCCCACCAAATACCAGACAAGGTACACACAAATTACCACATAGGTGTCAAACCATTATGTATGCAAGGAGTAATCAGGGACCTAGGGACACAGGTCGACATTAATCTGTCATGTGACACCCACAATGCCAATGTGGCTATGAAGACTGTAGATACTGGACACCATATCATGAAAGGATTCACATCAACATCAACAGAGGTCACTGTGCCGCTGTACTGTTCCCTTATCAGACCCATAATCTAGTACAATGACTCATATGGGATGTACCGTATGTGACACCTGCAGTGGTTCGAAAGACCTCATAGTTACCCCACCAACAGGATAAAGGGTGTGAAATATATGTCATATGCTGCCTGGCTGTAGACACCCCAGCTGACTGCAGTCACACACTGCCTACACAGAGGCATTGTATGTCTGTTGTACAAGGCCATGTCCAACACAGGAGTAATGGACATGCTACACCACAGGAAATCAAAGCCATTGGAGCTGTGAGAGTCACAGATGTCAGCCTCAACACATAATGAAATAAGATGTGCTGGCGGGACAGATACATAACCCATAGGCTCCCCACACCCAGAAACAGGATCCCAATCCATGGTAGGCAGAGACCCTCACTGACACCCCTCAACAGGAATATTGCCAAGTGGATGGATGACCGTACATGTATACTGGTGGTCCTCACTGTGTCACGACCAGACAGAGGCAAAGTGAAGAACCTCATAAATGGCCATAATTGAACATAGCAAGGGGTGGCGAAAGACACACACACTCTGGCTAGGCTTACTAATGGCCTAGGGTGTATAGCCTAGTATGAACCCATGAACCTATGAAGATACAAAACGTACAGGACACTAAGGATAATCACAAGGCTTACCCAACTGATGGTAGGAACCATGTTGGGCATCCACAGATATGCTCCGAATCACACAGATATTACAAACAACATACCAAACACACACACATATTGCTAACATACAACCTGTCAGGTGTAGTGCAAACACCCCCCCCCGAGTGCAAAATACCTATCCCAGCAGACTGATGGTCCCCTGACATTGCAGATGCTGAGGTAACAGCCATCATCTGCAAAGCAGAACACACAGCAGCAAAGGTATGTGATGGTGTCCTGTGCTGAGGCCAACATGGACTCCAAGAATAATGGAATGCCAAATCACACTACTGCCCAATGTCAGCCTTACCACAGGATATGTACCCAAAGAGCAGTGTACAACAACAGTGGTCCATCACAACAAAGGTGTTGCCTGAATGGATACTCCAAACTACCATCCCAGGATCCTGACAAGCTTGTTCTGCACAGCTATGGAAAGGATCAGTATGTACTGCAGACAGAAGGCTATTGTGGACCTACTGATACTGGACCCTACACAGTGTGGCTGTCATAACTGCAGAACCTGCCCCTAAACATGTCTGACCCATTTGAAGCAGTCATTAAGGTCATTGATGAGGGCAATGTGGTCCACACAGTGTAGCTGGACCGTGCACATGCTTCTAGACAATACCGTACGAGTTCAGTATGGATATGTTCACCAGCTTAAATATATACTCCTATGTCAGTAGGAAAGCCAGACCAAGGACAGAACTGACATGGTCAGACATGCCGCATCCATGTCAGACTACAAAGCGGATATGAGTGGCATCCCACAAGGCCTGGTCTTGCCCCCCCCCGTTCTGTATATATGTCCCATAGGTATAGGCCAACATGGAAGGACTGTGACTGAACATGTATGCAGAGGAGTACAAACAGCCCACCATATCCGACCCCCAGCTGACACAAGCAACCCACAAAAGGGCCACCTACAAACAGACAACTGTAGCCATAGCCATGTCAGCAAGCTAATTGCAGAACTGTGTATAGACAACCACCGTGGATATACAGTAAGTGCCCACAAATTACCACACAGGTGTTAACCCATGAGGTACCTAACATGTAATGTGAGACCTGGGTACAAAAGGTGATAGATATCCTGCACTGGACAAACATGTGGCTGTAGTGTTCGCAGAAACATGTACCATATACCCACCCAAACATGAAGGTTGGCAGATGTAGATAAGGGGAACTCACTGTGGCTCTGCAGTCATCCTCCATCAGTGTCACAACTGACTACAATAGCCCCTGTGAGATATACCACAGCAGACACCTCCATCAATTGTAAAGTCCACAACAGTACCCCACCAGGGGTAGCAAAGAGCATGAACAGATGCCATGTGTTGCCTGAGTAAACAAACTGCAGCCCCACACACCGCCATCCTTCCCAGCTACAGGAAAGCTGTGCCTGATGTATGAAGCCATGTCCAACCTGGAATGAATGAACATGTTGCACCTTGTACAATCTGAATGGCAGTGAGCTATGCACATGAGAGACCTGAACGCCAGCACTGACATACATAGGACAAGTTGTACAGAATGATCCATAACACAGAAGGCACCCCCACTCTTCAGTAAACTCCTGGTACAGGTCAGCCAGAGAGTCACATATCGACACCCCTCAAGAGGAATCCTGATGAGTGTATGGGAGATGGTAGGCTAACCCTGGGTATCACTGTTATGTCAGAGGTAGACAGAGGCACAGTATACTAACCATGACATATGTCATGGCAAACTCCCGTTACAATGTGTGTCGAAGGGCAAACACACCCTGTGACTAGCATCAGAAATGGCCTAGGGAACATCGCTAGTGTTTGCCAATGTCCACCCATGTTGTGGAATACACTAGCAATGTTGGACGAGCCTGGTGTAGGTAGTCCATATCTGAACATATTGCAACATGGTCATATGTGCACAACTGGCCCCTACACAGTCTGTTGTGCTCACTATGAAGATGTCAAGCAGTCATAGGACTAAAGCCCAGGATACTGTCCACCACAGTGAAAGTACTGAACCAGTACACTATACGGTACTACAGTGTTAGTTCATTATGAAAGTATGTTGAGAACTGTCTGAAAAGTATCCCATGCAATCCCTGCAGGCACAGTATAATCCCTGTTGTGGCAGACACGAAGCAGTTGGCCAGTTAGTACAAAACATGACACCCAACACACAACCATAAACGTGAGATATTGTTGAAGTTCACACACACCCAAATATGTGGTGGACTTCAGAGTGCAAGATATGGAAAGCTCACACTGGGCATGCTCGCATACTTTGATACATGAGGCATATGTCAGACAACATGCCATGGAAAGGCTGAACTGGGCATGCTCACACACTTAGGCCATATCTCCGTTTAGCAGTTGGCCACACATATCTGGTATTTGTACCTGTCAGTCCAGGAACCAACCACAGCACAGCAATCAGCCCAGTGCACACAGTAAATGACTACAGAGACATAAGTGATATAGTGGATCGCCGACATATGCAAACATCTTCCACAGATACACAAGTTGGTCATAGGAACAGGGAATGCTATGGCAATAAAGACCTGCAAACAGTAGAACAGCACAACAAATATTGTGCATCCGACAATTGAACATATGGGTGTAGAGGTCAATATTAGGCTTGTTGCCCTAGGGAATGACAGCTCAGCCAGAGTGTGCTTGGCATCTGCATCCCCAGGATAGTAGGCTACTGTGCCACTGTAAAGTAGGTCACAGAAGGCAACATGTGAGGATAGTGAGCTGTGCCTCTGTCAAGCAGGGGCACCGTGGAGGTCCCAGGGATTGAATGTGCTAAGCCACAGCCATGTTGTCGGTGTGTGCTGTGAGAGGGTTGCTGAGGATCTCTGACAGTAGGTGTCCGTCAATAACAGACTGAGGGGAGCCCTATATGCATTCTCTGGACGATTCCACTGTCAACACTGTGTTGTAATGAGTATGTGTGAATGAAGTGCCATGCCGGAACTGTTCACAGATGTCCTCCCTCTGTGGGCTACAGCTCTGCAATGTATTAGGTCACTCTGTCTGTTGTACGGCGCATATATGGCTGGTGTACAGCTGACAGGTGTCTTGTTGTGGAGCAGTCGTGGGTATATGTGGGATAGCATGACCAATGCAAACCGTACACATGCTCATAGAATGCAATTGTCAAGGATTATGCTGAGTGGCCAGTATAGTCCTTCAGCATGGGTCCTCTGAAGTCGTCCACCCCAGTCTACACAAGTGTGGAGTCTGTTTGTGCTAAATACAGTTTGTGTGCAGTGACAACCTTGCCCTGGGGGTGGAGATGGGATATGGATGTCCATGGAAAGGTGGGTATGGTCAGATATCAACAATGGTGGTCTACCTCTGTTGTGGAACAGTGAGTACCCACATTGCAGATGGACTGGTGCAATATGTATTCCCCCATGTGGCTGTGGTGTGTGGTTCTGCCATAGCACATGGACCCACAAATTGTAGTGGCTGTAGGGTAAAGTGGTAAAGGTCTGAGTAGTTCTCACACACAATATGCCTGTACCTGATGCTAACAACTGGAATGGTGTATGTGAACACCTGCATATCCTGGCACTGTTCCCAGGGAAGCTAAGTGTGTGTCCTGGATGTGGGTGTGGTGTTCGGACTGGTTGTGTTGTGTGTTACAGGTCCTGTGGTCCCAAAGCATGGTATGGAACATAACCTGCCAGTGCGATGTGCATATCTGACCCTGACGTAGGTGGCTGCAAATGCATATATATGCTGTCCCCCACCTGACAGGTAGTATTACATGTACATACCTCTGTAGAAATAAAGATGTCAGCACCCTATAAATACTACAGGTGCAGAACAGATGTCCAGTAATTTGGATAGTGCGCTCTGCTAATGCGTCCCCCTTAAGTGTCATAATATAGTTACGTAGGGGTTTGAATTCTGCAAATGCTCAGTGTGTGTGGGTGAGTGGGGTTTGTGTGTGTGTGAGAGGGAAATGTCCTTTTTGGCAACTGGGAAAACACACTACAGGATGCACATTCCCCTTTCTAAACACTGATGATGTCAGCACCCTATAAGTACAGCAGGAGAAGGAAAACCTCCCAGTAATGCAAATAGCACACTCCACTAATGCATCCGTCTCGAGTGTCGTAACATAGTTAGGTAGGGGTTAGAATCCTGTACATGCTCAGTGTGTGTGGAGGGGGTTAGTGTGTGTTCAAGACTGTTTGAAAGAAGTATCCCTTTTGCCAACTAGGAGAATACACTACAGGATGCACATTCCCCTTTCTAAACACTGATGATGTCAGCACCCTATAAGTACAGCAGGAGAAGGGAAGCCTCCCAGTAATGCGAATAGCATGCTCTACTAATGCGTCCGTCGTGAGTGTCATAACATAGTTAGGTAGTGGTTTGAATCCTGCAAGTGTGTGTGTTTGGATGAGGGGGGTTAGTGTGTGTGCGAGAGAAATGTCCCTTTTGGCAACTGGGAGAACACACTACAGGATGCACATTCCCCTTTCTAAACACAGATGGTGTCAGCACCCTATAAGTACAGCAGGAGAAGGAAAGCCTCCCAATAATGCGAATAGCGCGCTCTGCTAATGCGTCCATCTTGAGTGTCATAACATAGTTAGGTAGTGGTTTGAATCTTGCAAATGGCAAGTGTGTGTGTTTGGATGAGGGGGGGTTAGTGTGTGTGCAATTCTGTGTGAGAGAAATGTCCCTTTTGGCAACTAGGAGAACACACTACAGGATACACATTCCCCTTTCTAAACACAGATGATGTCAGCACCCTATAAGTACAGCAGGAGAGGGGAAGCCTCCCAATAATGCGAATAGCGCGCTCTGCTAATGCGTCCATCTCGAGTGTCATAACATAGTTAGGTAGTGGTTTAAATCCTGCAAGTGTGTGTGTTTGGATGAGGGAGGTTAGTGTGTGTGCAATTCTGTGTGAGGGAAATCCCCCTTTTGGCAACTGGGAGAACACGCTACAGGATGCACATTCCCCTTTCTAAACACAGATGATGTCAGCACCCTATAAGTACAGCAGGAGAGGGGAAGCCTCCCAGTAATGCGAATAGTGCGCTCCGCTAATGCGTCCGTCTTGAGTGTTATAACATAGTTAAGTAGTGGTTTGAATCCTGCAAATGGCAAGTGTGTGTGTTTGGAAGAGAGGGGGTTAGTGTGTGTGCAATACTATGTGAAGAATATGTCCCTTTTGGCAACTGGGAGAACACTCTACAGGATGCACATTCCCTTTTCTAAACACAGATGATGTCAGCACCCTATAAGTACAGCAGGAGAAGGAAAGCCTCTCAGTAATGCGAATAGTGCACTCTGCTAATGCGTCCATCTCAAGTGTCATAACATAGTTAGGTAGTGGTTTAAATCCTGCAAATGGCAAGTGTGTGTGTTTGGATGAGGGGGGTTAGTGTGTGTGCAATTCTGTGTGAGGGAAATGTCCCTTTTGGCAACTGGGAGAACACGCTACAGGATGCACATTCCCCTTTCTAAACACAGATGATGTCAGCACCCTATAAGTACAGCAGGGGAAAGGAAGCCTCCCAGTAATGCGAATAGTGCACTCTGCTAATGCGTCTCTCCCAAGTGTCGTAATGTAGTTAGGTAGGAGTTTGAAACCTGTAAATGGCATGTGTGTGTGTTTGGATGTGGGGAGTTTGTGCGTGTGCATTTCCGTATGAAAAGCATGTTAGTTTTGGCAATCAGGAGATCACACTACCTGATGCACATTACCCTTTCAAAATACTGATGTTGTCAGCACCCTATAAGTACAGCCAGAGAAGAGGAATTATCTACTAATTCGAATAGTGCGCATTGCTAATGCATCTCACTCACGTGTCATGACTTCGTTAAATAGGGGAATGAATCCTGTAAATGGCAAGTGTGGGGGTAGTAGGGTGTGTGAAAAAAACGATCCTTTTGGCAAATACTACAAATACACCAGATGCTGCATATTCCCCCAGTAAACACAGGGGATGTCACCACACTATCAGCACAGCCAAACAGGGCTAGTTGGCTAGTAATGCCAATAGTGCGCTCTGCTACTGTGTCTATTACCATTGTCAGAGTACAGATAGGTATGTTTTGGTAACCCACAACTGCCACATGTGGTTATGTCACAGTATGACCTTGCGTGGGTCTTTGTACATAACAATGCATGCCATTGCCTAAACCAGCAATGGCATTGCACACATGATGTATGTGTGACACATACACATAAATACCTGTGACCTGCAGTAGTTACCATGTCTCACACATGCCTCGAGTGGATAAATGGTATCTGCAATGTATACCAATATGACTGTGTCTTACTGTGCAGGGTCCGCACGTGGTATGTCTCTATACAGTGTGGGTGTATATGGTAAAATACCTACAGCAGGGGATACACATCTGGTCTGGGCCATATAGTGTACATGTAGTCGATGTACAGGTGCTGCATGTTCCCACCTGTTGTGGTAGTGGTAACATGTCATTCCACTGCAATTCAGTGACCACATGCTGTGAACCCTTCATTTAGTGTGTTGTAGCTACAGTAATGCTCACACACAATGTTTGGCTGGATGCAGTCCAGCCATATAAACACAGTTCTTGAGACTGTCATATTGCCAGTGTTTTTATGGAGGATAGGTGGTCTTCCTGTGTATGGGAGGGTTGTGTGTGCCAGGCTATGAACCAGATGGCAGTCCAACACACTGTTAGCTGCACATGATTAGGCCCTGATGCTTTGTGCTGTGCCAACAACCTGGAGGTGTGTGTATCTGTGGTACCTTGGGATACCACCCCCCTGTCCATGTGTGTTACATGTGTAGGGGACGACAGGCATGGTATGGGGCATAACCTGTCAGTGATGGGTAACACCTGTGAGCCATGAATCAGGAATCTGGTACTGCACAGACATTGCAGTTCACCATGCTGAGGACAGTGTCTGGTGCATGCATCTTCCGGTGTACACTGCTGTTGTGTAGCAGCACTGTTAGTGTCCTAACCTGTGTGATACCCACGGAGGTGGCTATGTAAACCATGTCCTGCAGCATAAGGCAGTATGTGTGTACCAAGGAGCTTTGCCATTATCCATCGGGCCATGGGTGTCACATGCAAGATGACCCTTGCTCATCATTGTGGCTTCCCTAGCATGTAAGCACACATTGACAGCCAGCAGATACCCTATGAATGACAGTGGAGACTGAGCATAATGTAGACATACAACACCCTTCCCACATATATTGGTAGCATACCTGGTGAGGGTATGTTGGCAACCAAGATCAGGCTCATACTGGCCTGTGCCACATGCTGAGAGATCCATTCTATGTTCCCTATCATGTAGTCCAGGGAGGTATGTCTCTGGTCAGCCATACTGGCATGGTCAATGAGTGAGTCATATGTGTCCATGCCTCTGACTGACCTGTATGCATGTGTTCTGTGGTGGACCATAGTGCCCCTGAGGCATATCACTGTGACCTTCACCAGATACAGCCTGTTGAGCAGGACCCCAGTGCAGCACCCAAGACAGGTACCTGACATGTCTGTAGCAGGTGTGTTGTGTAGCCCTACAGGCTGTGAGTGTGTGGCACAGGGGATGTGTGTGCCATGTGTGGCATGCGCTCTGTTCCGACGGAACATATGCCTGTGTGCCAGCTGCGGAGGCGTGTGATGCTCAGGCAGGATGCTATTCTGAGTCCCCACGTATGTCCCAGTGTGTTCAGCATGCTGTCAGTGCGTGTCAATGTCTGACTTGTATTGTAGTCACTGTAATATATTTTATTTATTTATTTATTTATCCTACATTTGTTGACTGGGATAGTCCGACTGGATGCATGTCCATTTCCAGGGGAGGCCCGGGGAGAAAAGCTACAAGGGTAAGCAGATACAGCTTTACATAATACCAGCATTACATATTACAAACAGATTATTTACAGATGTTACATAAGTAAGCAAGTTAAACATGTTCCACAGGTTAATGTTAGTCCTGAGCACAAGTCAGGATTAAATTAAATTACACAGTAAACTGGTTCACAGATTTTACACATTCGAGTTAGCCAGGCTTGATACATTGACATAGCCAGTTAAGTGACAAATGCTGTTTGAGTCTAGTGTTAAATTGACCTAAGGTGGAAAGTAGGGTAATATCAGCTGGAAGTGGGTTTCAAGATCTACTTACAGAGTTTGCAAAGAGAGATTCACCGGCTGTGTTATTAAATGTGCTAGTCTGAATTAGTAGTTTGTTAGAGGATCGAAGCGGTCTAGGATTGTTATAGGGGGTGATAATATTTGAAGTGCAGGAGTATTGTCCGGATTATAGAGGATTTTATAGGCCATAATCAGTTGGTTATACTGTATTAGGCTGGGTTTTGCAAGCCAACCAATCTGATTTAGATTGATGCAATGATGTGTCCTAAAAGGCAGCCCAGTGGCAAACCTGGCAATGTGGTTGTAGCAAATTGAGTGTTTGGTAAGGACAGTCTTGTTCATATTCGAGAGTAGAGGGGATGCATACAGAAGGGTTGAAAGAAGGTGTGAGCGAGCTATGGCACCTTTAGTTGGAGGGGCTAGGAAGGCTTTTATTATGTAAAGTGACCCTAGTTATTTATTGATGGCTTTGATAATTTGGTTAACATGTAGGTCACATTTGAGATTATTGTCTATGATGACAACTAATAGTTTAGTAGATGGGTCAGGGGAGATTATTGTGCCATCAGTTGATGTTATGGTAAAGGTGAAAGCGGTAGACCTACGTGTTGGTGAAATAACAGCAGTTTAGTTTATTTGGGATTTAGGATCAGACGATGTTCAGAAATCCAGTTTTCTATTGTATTGAAGGTGGTCTGGGTAGCTGACCATAACTCAACTGGAGATGTAGCTGAGCAGATCAGAGTAGAGTCTTCAGCATATTGGATACAGCTGACTTTTGGGATGACAGTATAAAGGTTGTTAATGAAGATGGAGAACAGCAAGGGCCCTAGTATAGAGCCTTGTGGTACTCTGAGGGTGTTAGCTAGAAGGTTAGAGAGTTTGTTCTGCCAGAGGCCAGCCTGCTGTCAACCATGCAGGTAGGATTGAAACCATTGGAAGGCTCCAGTATCTAGACAGAATGTTTGCAGGGTGTGTATTACAAGTTGGTGATCAACCATATCGTATGCCTTGGAAAGATCCAAAAAGAGGGCTGAGGAGGGCTGAGGATATATAATTAGTGTTGCAAGTATGGTTTATGGTGTTAGTAAAGGCTAGGAGGCCTGAAGCAATGAATGTATTGCATGTGTGGAGTATTAGTACTGGATGCTTTTGTAGTTATCTGCATAGGTCCATGTGATGGCCTCTGCACCAATTGTAAGCCAGCATTTGCTAATTGCATACAGCCAGTTGTGTACTGATTGCAGTTCTCACTGTGATTTCAGGTCAGTGCTATAAAAGGGTATGTGGGATAGGCGTTGCCCTTTCAGATTGTAAGGCGGGACCATGCTGGTATGCTGTGGACAGTGTTCTGTGAGTGTAAAGGTTAGTATCTCTCTCATGATTCAGGCTATGTTGTAGATTCACATTTCTCCATTCCTCTCTCCTGTTCCCTGTAGTAAGTGTGTATGCACAATGACTCCTACAACTATATACAGATATATATTTATATATATATATGTACATATACATACATTTATATATGTACTTTAACTGACATTATTACCTACAAGCTACCAACTAGCATGGCTGTTTGTGTTCACACAGTACTATTGTGGGAATCCAGTAGTTTTGACAGTAATTCTACATGACATGCTTTGGGTACTACACATCCTATATTCCCTTTACATTCATCCCTACTATTACATGTTATATTTATTTTAGCACAATGTTCTTGTATAACAGTCATGGCTTAGTGGTAGGTCATACAGACTAGTGTTTCCAAGGTCCTGGGTTCGGGACTGACAGTGGGATTTTATTTTGCTTTTGAACTGAGTACAGGACCTGTCAATCAAACTGACTAAGGCACTTTTAAGTAGTTGTAACCGGGTTAGCGCTGGTTTGCTGAGCTCACGATGCGCACTGGCGGTTAGCTCACGCACACACACCGCTACAACCGCTTAACAGTGCTTACTCTGGCGCACACCCGCGCTTTTCTTTGAAAGAAAAGAAAATGGAGAGACAGGAAAGTGGTGAAAAAGGGGTCACAAAGAGGGTAAGACAGTAGGGAAACAAGCTTGGGATTTGCAGGAGGGATGTAGGTAAGGCCCATAGCTGCCCATTTCTTCATCAGCAACAGCTGTGCATATGTATGTAATTTGGTGTGACATTGGAAACCTTCCACCCCTGAGAGAGGTGTCAGGACAACAATAATACTTGTTGTACAGCCAATTGTAATTGATAGATTCCATGTCCAGCAGACATGTGTGCGGAATGGGCAGCTATGTATGGGGCGTAATTTTTTGTGGGTACAGAGTGCCCTTTTTTTTTTTTTTTTCAGGTGAGAGTGGTATGTCAGGTGAAGGAAGTCGGTACAGCTGGGGAGGTAGGTTGGGTAGGTAAACAGACAAGACAAACAAGGCGCATACAGGGGCGGTGTATGACACATGTGGGGGGGTTACACAATTGACGGGGATGGAGGTTTGGATATCCAGAGCCCATGAGCCCACAGATGGCAACAGTGGAACTGATATCCCCACCCATAGGCAGTTGCCACTGTTCCTTCACTGCCCAGGACGGGGCTGTGCTGGGGGCTGTGTAGGCCGGGCAACAGGCATGCCCATTAGTTGCGCCACCCGTGCCTCAAGCTGGCGTAGGGGCTCGAGAACAGAGTCCCGAATCTCCCTACACACCACAGTCCGGACGCTACGGAGGGTGAGTGGTGGTTCTCCTCCGGCCACACTTGCAGAGGAAGGGCGAGCCCCATCCCCTGCAGCGCTTCCACCCGCAGGTGGTACATGGCCACTGGAGGAGGGTCCGGACTCGGCAGTAGTGCCAGGTGCACTCGCCAGCTGAGGTGGGAGAGGTGGGTCCGCTGGAACCCGCCTTCCCTGTCATCCTATGTTTTGCATTATGTCATGACAGTTTGGGTTAGTGACATATAATACCATTCACAATTAGTTGTAACAGCATGCATTAGTATTCCCATTAACGAAACACCCAGATATTCACACCATTGAACAGCGTGCATAACACATGCATAATTTGAACAGCAATACACAGTTCAACAACATGCAGGGTTAATTGATGGCAACAGGCCATCAGGTTTGGATGTATGAACAGGGCAGATGCATCAACGGACATGCTAATATATATGACCCAACAGGACAAACGTCCAGGGGTGTTAATTGTGATTGCACATACCATTTTCACGTGGAATGGGTTATATGTGGTTATAGGGTGGGGTGAAGAAAATAATATTAACACCTTCAAATACCAATACATATGCTGTACATTTCTAATAGCAACAGATATATACACACTACTGTTCTAACTACAGTTTCCTATATGATAACTATTTCAACTTGGTAGTAGGACTGTTACTGCAACATCAATATACATTTTATTGTTCTTCATACACATTCATATCTAACTTTGTTCAGCTACATCATCGTGCTACATTTGCTGTATATAGCTGTAGACAAGTGTGGATGTTTGGTATATCAGACAATCATCCTATCTGCATATTGCAGACTGAGAGCAACATATCCAGATTTTGGGATACACATTCCAGATGCAGCAACACTTTGAACAGATTTCGCTGTTTGGTTTTGATTCTCACATGCATTCCATTCTGTCTTGACTGCAGTATACTTTATTCGGGGTTATTACTATTGTATTGCTGGATTCATGACACTTTCTCACACTCTCTCACTTGCTTTCATTTTACTATTCAGGATGGTACTTACGTCTAGGCTTTATTGACATGTTTTACCTGTAGTTATTACAATCCTTTCCAGCAGTCTCACTTCTGTCATGTTTCAGTATTTCAACAGGGATATATTTCACACATGTGATTTCATCATCTTCTGCAGCTATAATTTTCAGCCTGCTGCAGGTTGTGTACTATTTTCTTACAGGTGGGGCACTTTTATTTCAGAATTTATGTCAGACAGTTTCATTTTTCGGTTTAACTTAAAGGCTGAAACACACTTTTGTAATCAAGCAATACTTGCAGACACTTTCACACTGTTACTTGCACATTTTATTCCTTAGTGACTACACTGCACTCTTTTGCTGACTGTCATACTTTTATATTTATTTACAGTTACTGGTAGTGGATTACTGACCTGCCTGGTGGTGCAACCGCACCAGCCTATCGCCATAGGCTCTGCGGTTCGCAGAACAGACACCTGCAGCTGTAATATAAATGAAGTAATATTGGAATACACATCTCCATAATATCAGCTAGTTTAATTTCTTACATACATAATTAAATGTAACTTACTCAGTAGTGGGGCGTTGGGTGTTTGCCGGGCCTCCTGGATCCAAAGGTTCAGTTGGTCCTGCTTGTGTCTCTTCAGGTCCGCATGGTGGTGACGGACCTGCTCACCAGTCCTTGGAATCCCTGTGGCACTGGTGAGATCATGAGCCAACCGGTCCCACGCCTCGGCCCTGTATGCCCCGCAGAGGACCTGGCCCTGCATGAGTTGGGCCTCATGATTGTGGACTAGGAGCCAGACCATGTACCTGGACTCCTCAACGCCCCACCTCTGTGCTCAAAAGCAACTACCCTCTCCTACTCCTGTCATTCTGCCTGCAATTCAGTTCTACAATCGTTTATGCTGTGTATTCCTGCCTATGGGGCTTATATAGTCCGTTTTTCCCACACATATCTGTGATTGGCCATTTTGGAATTGTATCAACTTCAGTAAACCTGCATTGTCATGCTCCAGTTTGTATTCATTCCTATATATTAGCTATTATTGCATTTCTAGGTACTGCTGTCATGGCTTAGTGGTTTGGTACCTTGACTATGGTGTATAGTATCCTGGGTTCGAACCTCGCCACTACTTTTCATTTTTTATGACTGTCTAGACATGCTGAGGGTTGTGTCTGTGTAAAGGCAGTTTTGATACGGCTTGCTCAATGTTGCCCGTTGGTTAGCTTGTTTGAGCAGTGCGCAGCTCCGCGCAAACTGGGTACGCTGGTTTAAACCTCATTTGGCTATCAGCACGCATATTACACTCAGCTCAGTTAGGGGCACATAGATTTAGCATGTTAAACCACTGCTCAGCTACGGCCACTCATTTTGCACCAGTTAAACCACTGCTCATCTACGGGCAGATGCACTCACCCTGTTAAACTGTAGTTCAGCTATGGGCACATCTGGCATTTTTTATTCTTTTGTTACCTCACATTTCTTCAATATAAATGGGCTATTTCATTACATTTTACATAAAATGTGGTTTCATGTGTACATATTTGTCAGGGACTTGTTTCCTGCTTATTTTGCTAAAAATAAAAAAATTGGTGTTGTGGGGGCTCGTACCATGAATGCCTGCTCTTTAGCCAACATCTCTACCGCTACGCTATTGCTTCCAGGCTTATTTTGCATATTTAGTTCTTATATGCTTTCCCACTGACTGCTAACTGTAGCTGCGCTACGGGCACGCCCGCGCAAATGAGAGCACTCACGGTTAAACATTTTTACAATTTAAAAAATATATATAACATGTTTATTTATATGTTTTCTGTTCATAGTCTGTGGGGGCATGTGTTGTGTTCTGTTTATTCACATTTCCGTGGACTCTGTCATGGGTGTTTACTTTGGGAACTTTTCCTCTTCTGGGGGCGTGTCTGCTTACAAGGGCTCGGCCTACGGACACACCCCCTACTGTCTTACACGGACCGTGTTAGCCTTAAGTGTGATTCAGCATGCTCTCATGAATATGCAAAGCATGCTGACATCACTCCGTTTAACTGCAGCCTCCGTGTATTAGTTATAACTCTTACACGGAGGCTTCGTGAATCCTGCCCATGAATTTATGGCTGTTGCATTACTGAGTCCCACAGGAGGCAATTACAGTTCACAGTCCCACCAACATGTGACACTACACTGCGGGCTACTGAAATACAAAATTCCACCAGCATTTATTTATTTATTTATTTGCATTTGTTTACTGGGATGGTCCAGCTATGCCAGAAGTACCCATTTTCAGTGGAATCCCAGGGAGAAAACCTCCACATATAAGACATTTCACATACAATACAGAATTTACATTAATAAAGACATTTAGTACATATTATTGACAGCTTATATAATTGGTGAAAAGAAACAGTACATAAGTAATCATTCTCAAATCAAAGATATTATACAAGCAATACAGAGTATATACATGAGAACATTGCATCTGAGTAGTTTTCAGCTAGCAAAATGTATATGGGACACTTCATGCAGTGGGTGCAAAGCAGATATAGGAATTAATTAGAGACTAGGTACTTAAACATTTCACATGTTTCAGAGGTGTGGCACATTACTGTAGTACAGAGTCCCACGAACAGGTGGCAGTGTACTTTGGAGGGGCTTCAGTACATATTCCTACCAGCAGGTTGTGTTGTATTACAGGTGGCTGCAGTACTGAGTCTCTCCATGAGGTGGCACTGCACCACAGTGTGCTGCAGTTCTGTGTCCCTCCACCAGGTTGTGCTGTACTGCAGGATGCTGCTGTACCAGTTCCCACAAGCATGTGATGATGAGTCCGGGCGGCATCAGTGCCGAGTCTCACCAGCAGATGGAGGTGTACTGCAGGTGTCTGCATTCCCATGTTCTCCAGCAAGTGATGCTATACTGCAGACAGTTGCATTACTGAGTCTCACCAGCAGGTAGCTCCATACTGCAGGTGGTTGCTGTACTCATTCCCACTAGAAGGTGGTGCTCTTCTGCAGGCAGCTGCAGTACTGAGTCTCTTCACTGGGTGGTGCTCTGCTGCAGGCAGCTGCTGTACCAAGTACCACCAGCATGTGCTGCTGGGTCACAGGTGGTTTCTGTACTTACTGAGTCCCACCAGCAGGTTATGCTGTACTACAGATGGTTTCATTACTGAGATCTGCAGCAGATGGCACTGTATTGCAGTCAGTTGCATTACTGAGCCATATCAGCATGTGGAACTCTACTACAGGCTGCTTTAGTACTATGTTCCACCAGCAGGTGATGCTGTACCACAGATGGCTGAAGTACTGATAACCACCAGCAGGTGGCACTGCACTGCAGGTGGCTACATAGCCGATTCTCTCACCAGGTAGCACTGTATTGCAGGCAGCTGCAGTACTCACTTCCTCTATCAGTTGGTGGTCTACTTCAGTCAGCAGCAGTACCAAGTCCCATCAGCATATGGTGCTGCAGCACAGCACCTCCTGCATTTGGAGCATCAGTGCAGCACCACCAGCATGTGGCACTCTCCTGCAAACACCTGCAGTACAGAGTCTCAGCAGGAGGTGTCTCTTTGCTGCAGGTGGCTGCAGTACTGATTCTCTCTAGCTTGGAAGTGTTGTAGTGCAGGTGGGTGCAGTACTGAGTCCTACCTGCATGTGGCACTATACTGCAGACTGTGAAGTACTGGTTCCCACCAGAAGGTGGCTATGTACCTCCGGTGGCTGCAGTACCTATCTACCATGTGCCATTGTCCTGCTGGCAGTGACGGTACCAAATCCCTCCATCAGGTTGTGGTCTACTGCAAGTAGTTGCAGTACCTAGTCCTGCCAGCATGTGGTGCTTGAGACTAGGTGGCATTGTACTCAGTCCCACCAGGAGGTGGAACTGTACTGCAGGTGACTGTAGTATTGAGTCCTTCCAACAGGTGATGGTTTAGTGCAGATAGTTGGATTATTGAGTCCTACCAACATGTGGCACTGCACTGCAGGCTGTTGAACTATAGAGTGAAACCAGCAGATGGCACAGCTCTGCAGATAGGTGCAGTTCTGTGTCTCTCCACCAGGTTGTGCTGTACTGTTGGTCAGTTGCAGTACCAAATACCATGAGCATGTGGTGCTAACAAAAGAAGGCTTCAGTACCACTTCTCACCAGCAGACTAAACTGTACTGCAGGTGGCTGCATTACAGAGTCCCAACATCAGATTGTTCTGTACTGCAGGTGGCTGCAGTACTTAGTCCCACCAACATGTGGTGGTGTACTGTAGACTGTGATGTACTGTAGACTACTGAAGTACCATGTCCCACCAGCAGATGGCCCTTTTCTGCAGGGAGCTTCAGTACTGATTACCACTAGCAGGTGGTGTTGTGCTGCTGGCAGCTGCAGTACTGAGTCTCTCCACAAGGTGGCAATGTACTGCAGGTAGCTGCTGCACCAATCTATTCATCAGGTGGTGCTTTACTTCAGCCAGCTGCAGTATCATGTCTGGCTAGAATGCAGTACTGGACAACAGATGGCTTCAGTATGAAGTCCCACAAGTAGGAGGAGCTGTATTGCAGTAGTCTGCAATACCAAGTCCTACCAACAGGTGATGCTGTACTACAGATGTTTGCATTACTGATTACGACAGCAGGTGGTACTTTACTGCAGGCAGTTGCAGTATTACGTATTACCAGCAATTTGCACTATACTTTAGGCTTCTTTAATACCAAGTTCCACCAGCAGATGAGGCTGTAACGGAGGTAGTTACAGTACTATGCCTCTCCTCCAGGTGGTGCTCTATTGCAGCAGCTGAAGTACCTACTTCCACCAGCAAGTCACACTGTCCTACAGATGGCTGCAGTACAAAGTCCTAGCAAGTAGGTGGCTATGTGTTGCAGGTGGTTGCAGTACTGATTCCACTAGGTGGTGGTACTGTACTACAGATGGGTGCAGTACTGAGTCCCTCCTATATTTTGTGCTGTACTGCAGGCTGGTGAAGTATAGAGTTCCACCAGCAGGTGGCACTTTACTGCAGACAGCTGTAGTATAGAGGCTCACCAGCATTTGGTGCTTTGTTGTTCATGACTGCAGTATTGATTCCCACAGCAAGAGGTACTGCACTGCAGCAGCTGCAGTACTGAGTTTCTCCATCAGGTGGCATTGTACTACAGGCAGCTGCATTACTGAATTTCAACAACAGGTGGTACTATATTGCAGACAGCCACAGTACAGACTCTCACTAGCTGGTGGTGCTGTACTGCAGGCAGCTGCATTACCAAGTTCCACCATCAGGTGGATCTGTACTGAAAGTGGTTCTACTATTGAATCCTAGCAGTATGTGGTGCTGTACTGTAGGCTACTGAAGTACCATGTCCTACCAGCACATAGTCCTGTTCAGCAGGTGGCTGCAGTACTGATTCCCACTAGCAGGTGCAGCTGTACTGCAGACAGCTGTAGTATTGAAGACCACCAGCATTTGGCGCTTTGCTGCTTGTAGCTGGAATACTGAGTCCCTCCATCAGGTGGTGCTCTACTGCAGACAGCTGCAGATCTATGTCCCACCTTTATGTTTAGCTGTAAATCATCAGTTGCATTACTGAATTTCAACATCAGATGGTGGTCTATTGCAGAGCGCCATAGTATAGAGTCCCATTAGCAGGTGGCACTGTACTGCTTGTAGCTGTAGTACTGATTCCTTCCAGCAACAGACACTAAATTGCAGCTACAGTGCCTACTCTAACGATCATGTGGTGCTGTACTGTTGCTTACTGAATTACTATGTCCCACCAGCAGATGGTCCTGTTCTGCAGGTGGCTGCAGCACTGATTTCTACTAGCAAGATGTGCTGTGCTGCAGGAAGTTGCAGTACCAAGTTTCTTCACCAGGTATCATTGTACTGCAGTTAGCTGCTGTACCAAGTCCATCCATCAGATGGTGCTTTACTTCAGGCAGCTGCAGTATCATGTCTGGCCAGCATGTGCCACTGCACAACAGGTAGCTTCGGTACCAGCAGGTGGAACTGTATTGCAGTAGGCTGCAATACCAAGTCCTAGCATCAGGTGATGCAGTGCCTCAGATTGTTGCATTATTGATTCCCACAGCAAGTGGTACTGTACTACAGGCAGTTGCAGTACTGAGTCCTACCAGCATGTAGCACTGTAATGCAAGCTGCTTTAGTACCATCAATTGACACTGTGCTGCAGGTGGCTGCACAGTGCCAAACCTCTGAAGTACCAAATTCCTCTATCAGCTGGTAGTGTAATGCATGATGCTGTAGTAATATGTGCCACCAGCATGTGGCATGGAACTGCAGATGCCTGCAGTACAAAGTCCTAGAAACAGGTGGCTCTGTGCTGCATGTGGCCGCTGTACTGATTACCACCAGCAGGTGGTGCCATACTGCAAATGTGTGCAGTACTGAGTGCCACCTGCATGTGGATGTTGTACTGCAGGCTGCTGAAGTACTGTCTCCCTCAAGCAGGTGGCACTTTACTGCTGACAGCTGTAGTATAGAGACTTGCCAACAGTTGGCGTTTTGTTACTCATGACTGCAGTACTGATTCCCACAAAGAAGTGGCCCTGTGCTGCATCATGTACAGTACCGAGTCTCTCCATCAGGTGGCACTATACTGCAGGCAGCTGCTTTTCTGAACTTGAACATCAGGTGGTGCTGTATTGCAGACAGCTGCACTTCAGAATCGCACCAGCAGGTGGCACTGTACTGTGGGCAGCTGCATTACTGAGTCGCAGCATCAGACTACTGAAGCACCATGTCCTACCAACAGATGTAACTGTTCCACAGGTTGCTGAAGTACTGATTCCCACTAGCAGGTGGAGCTGTACG
This sequence comes from Protopterus annectens, assembly GCF_019279795.1. Taxonomy (NCBI): domain Eukaryota; kingdom Metazoa; phylum Chordata; order Ceratodontiformes; family Protopteridae; genus Protopterus; species Protopterus annectens. The sequence goes on along the minus strand of NC_056733.1, from coordinate 846,146,324 downwards.
CAGACAGCTGTAGTACAGAAGACCACAAGCAGTTAGCCCTTTGCTGCTTGTGGCGACAATACTGACTCCCTCAATCAGGTGGTCCTCTCCTGAAGGCAGCTGCAGTACTATGTCCCGCCTTCATGTGGCGCTGTACAGCAGGCTGCTTCATTACTGAATTTCAACATTAGGGGTGCTGTATTGCAGACAGCCATAGTATAATGTCCCACTAGAAGGTAGCACTGTACTGTAGGTGGCTGTAGTACTGATTTCTAACAGCAAGAAGCACTGAATTGCAGCTACAGTATCTAGTCTCACCAGCATGTGGTGCCATACTATAGACAACTTAAGTACCATGTCCCACCAGCAGATGGCCCTGTTCTGCAGGTGGCTTCAGTACTGATTTCCACTACCAGGTGGTGCTGTGCTGCAGGAAGCTGCAGTACTGAGTGGCTCCACCAGGTGTTGCTGTACTGCAGGTAACTGCTGTACCAAGTCCCTCCATCAGGTGGTGCTTTACTTCAGGCAGCTGTAGTATCATGTCCGGCCAGCATGTGGCACTGTACTGCAGGCTGCTTTAGTACCAAGTTCTACCAGCTGGTGATGCTGTACTGCAGGCAGCCGCAGTGCCAATCTTCTCCATCAGGATGTGCTGTGCTGCATGCAGCTGCAGTACCGACTTTCTCCATCAGGTAGTGCTCTAATGCACAGTGCTGTAGTTCCATGTCCCACCGGCATGTGGCGATGTACTGCAAGCTGCTGAAATAGTGAGTTTCACCAGTAGGTTGCACTATCCTGCAGACAGCTGCAGTACAAGGTCCTAGCAGCGTTTGGCTATGTGCTGCAGGTGGCTGAAGTACTGATTAAAACCATCAGGAGGTGATGTACTGCAGATGGGTGTAGTACGGAGTCCAACCTGCATCTGGCAGTGTACTGCAGACTGCTGAGGTACTGAATTCCCCCCGCAGGTGACAGTTTGCTGCAGACAGCTGTAGTACAGATGCCCACCAGTAGTGCATGTGAGGTGGTACTCAGTAGTGATTTCCACTAACACATTGTGTTGCACTGCAGGTGCTGCAGTACCAAGTCTTTCCATCAGGTGGGATTGTATTGCAGGCAGCTGCATTAGCGAATTTCAACATCAGGTTGGGCTGTATTGCAGACAGCCATAGTACAGAGTCACCCTAGCAGGTGGTGCTATACTGCAGGCAGCTGCATTATTGAGTCCCACCATTAGGTGGCTTTGTACTGCTGGTGGTTGCAGTACTGAGTTACACCATCATGTGGTGCTGTACTGTAGGCTACTGAAGCACCATGTCCTACCAGCAGATGGCCCAGTTTTGCAGGTGGCTGCAGTACTGACTCCCACTAGCAGGAGGAGCTGTTCTGCAGACAGCTATAGTACAGAAGACCACCAGCAGTTGATGCTTTGCTGCTCATGGCTGCAATACTGAGTCTTTCCATCAGGTGGTGCTCTCCTGCAGGCAGCTGCAGTACCCTGTCCTGCCTTCCTGTGGAGCTGTACATCAGGCTGTTGCATTACAGAATTTCACCATCAGGTGATGCTGTATTGCAGACGGCCATAGTATAGGGTGGCACTGTACTGCAGGTGGCTGCAGTACTGACTCCTTACAGCAAGAGGCACTGAATTGCAGCTAGAGCACCTAGTCTCACTAGCAGGTGGAACTGCACTACTGCTCCTTTCTGTTTGCCAGGATGTGGGGCTGCAGTACAAGGTCCTAGCAGCAGGTGGCTATGTGCTGCAGGTGGCTGAAGTACTGCAATATGTAGTCTGAGCAGGAAGGGTTATGCAGCAGGAAGCTGCATTAACTAGTCTCACCAGCAGGTGGTCTTGATCTACAGGTGACTGCCCACAGTTCCTAGATCCATGGACAGGTGGCACTGTAAAATAAATATAATATGTTCCCTTGCTGCTAAACTACTAAGTACTAGGATGTTAGTAGAATAGTGTATTGTTACAAATGAAGGAAGGGAAGAAGAAGAATGATACCATGGAAGCATGGAATAGAAAACACTATAAAGCACCTAAGAGAAGAAATATCAGTTTTAGAAGAATACAGAAAAGGGAAAATCTTGAAAATTCCCTTGAAAGGCAGACGTGGTAAAAGCAACACAGTATTAAAATAGACCATGGGTGGTATTCATAGTCATTATGCAAATTAAAGGTGATCAGCATGTTTAATGAAGAAGTACAGCAAAGGCGAGATTCACAGAGGCCATTTACAACAATGTGCTGTGGTCACAAATAGGAATAAGCAAATGAAGTTGTAATGCCATGTAAATGAGAAGTCAAGCTCTGTTTCTGAGATGCAACATGCATCTGCGGTTCTGTCAGTTTCATAGTACAGTGCTTCTCCGTTCGACATTTGTAAAATGAGTGGTGCTTATTTTTCAATAGCCAAAATCACTTTTGTGAGATAATACAGTATGTTACTGATGTATTGATGTAAATTGAAGCACTGTACTTCCTTATCATTTGGAACATCTTCGTCATACATACTGATAATGTCTCAGAAGGCGAAAGGTACCACAGTTATGTTAGCTAATGCAGGTTACTTATCCATCTAAAGTTAATGGCTGAGTACTTATGGAGAGTGTTGACAAGAATGATGACAAAAACAATGGATGGACAGAGTTGGTCACACTCATTTGCTAAATTCCTCTTTCTCCTGCACTTTTCTATGGTGGAACCATGCCATGTTAGGAGTACTGAAAAATCTATGTAATGTTACAGTTTTGGAGACCAATCCAGTTTAGTTTAGTTAGCCTAGTGTTACAAGGTGGATGATCATAAAAATGTAGGAACAACATTGATAATCATTTCATGTGAAGAAGGATTTGAGGCATTACAGGTTCATAGGTAAGTACTAAGCTAGCTACCATTGTGGGACATTTTAAGCCTAGCCAATTTTCCTTTTGGCGCTTGGATTAACCTATCCCATTTTGTGTTAGACTGGCTTTACCCATCCCATGGTCAGTAATTACATAACACCCATAGTGAGAATTAAAGGGATCATACCATAGATAATTTGAGGGAACACATGTCTGGGATAGAACAATTTAGAAGATGCCTCCGCCCACTATTATTACAGGGGGCAGTCCTTGGATACATTTTCTATATTTATCCATAAATTCAACTGTGCTTGAATGTGGGCAGGAATGAGCTTTGTTTTAAGTAACTGCATAGTCTGTTCCAGAGCAGTGGTATTCTCTGCAAGATATACCTACCCCTCCACCCCATTCTGTTGACATTGTACAAAAGGTTTGAATCCATGACTGAGTATTTCTAATGCTACTGACTTGCTGATGTGCAGTAGGTCCATCAGTACTGGATCAGTATTGGGTCAGAGGATGCTTTGTATGCCAGACACAAGTCACATCTTAGCAGTCTATGGGATACTGAGTATAGTGACAGGATTTTTGAGACAGTCAATGTTGAACATATTGTTCGGGCCTTACACCCTTTTAGTAAAGTATCTCTGTCGGCACTTCAGTTGTCGCATGTGTCTGGACAGATATATGCCAAGGAGGACATTATACTCAATGTTGACTTAAGGAGAGTTGAGTAAAGGGGGACAATGACAGTTCTGGATCTAGTCACAATCCCTTTGTTTATTAGCTGCTTAGCATAGAAGGACATTCTTATGACAGTGGACACATGCAGTCTAAAGTGAGGTCACTGTCCACAGAATGGCACAGTGGATAGCATTGTCCCCTTGCTGCAATAGGTTCTCCAGTTTGATTCTTGGCTGGGGTGCCTTCTGTGCAGAGTCTGCATGCCCTCCCTGTGTGCATGTGGGTTTTCTCTAGGTGCTCTAGTTTCCTCCCACATTCTAAAGAAATGCAGTAGGAGGACTGCATACCCTAAACTGGCTACAGCTGTAAATGTGCATGTGAGTGAGTTGTATGAAAGAACAACAGGGGCAGGACTAGCCACCCAGTAGTGTAAACCTTGGTGCTAGATGATTGTCACTGTTGAAGTGACACTCCAACCCCACATACAAAAATGGGAAAAGGATTTGTGGATGGATGAAATCAAAACTTAATTTTAAATTTTAAGTTATTCTAACAGTAAACATCTAATATGTTTTTAAATACATCAGATACAAACAGAAATTAAAAGAAAAAATGATTCTACTAAAAAGAAGCAGTTACTTTACTGGTGCATTCTCATGGACAGATTCTGCTTATTAAGTCAATCAGCAAACCAGCAGAAAACATTCCCCCAAAAAGTAATTACTCATAATTGATTTTTTATAACTACTATCGTTAAATGTGGGCTGAACAGACAAAACTATCTACTTAATACATTTTAGCACTTTATAACCTACGTATTATGTAACAGGCTGCTGATATAAGAATTTGTTCTTATGTTGTGTCATACTAATAGTATATAAATGGCAGCTGATATTTTGGTCAAATTCTACCCAGATTTTTTAAGCAAAAAGGAGATTAGGATGTCTCCAGTTACTACAAAGACACATAGAATTTAGGTCAGCTAATCTGAGGTAATGGATGCAAATTTAGATGATACACTATTTAGTGTATGTGCTTATCAGGTCCAGGGTTCAAGTCCTGACTAGCTTGTAATCCTGTCCTTAGTTTTGTGTTGTACAGTTTGCCAACAATACAAAGGAACTTTTGAATCAGTGAGATTATTCTGGTTAACAAAACCTTCTACTTTTGGCTTTTCCCATTAGGGGTCGCCACAGCAGAACAACTGGCAGTGGAGTTTTACAGTGCTGAGTTGCCAGCCTGGCGCCCAACCTTCCACAGAAGGCACACACATGTACACCCAGGGCCAATTTAGAGTGTCAGATCCTCCTGCAACATGTTTTTGGGATGTGGGGGGAAACTGGAGCACCTGAAGGGAACCCACACAACCACAGGTAGGATATGCTGATTCCACACAGAAGACACCACAACCAAGAACTAAACTGGGGAACCTTTTACTGTAAGTTGGCAACACTAACCGCTGTACCACCATGGCCACCCCACCACTGTGGTTAACAAAATGAAATGTATAAATATTTTTGATATTATATAGTAATGGGAGTGGTACAAAAATGCTGTTAATTCAGTTACAGCCTCATGCAGGCTGATAGGCTAGCTTAGGTCAGTGGCATTTTCTTAAATGCACATGATTGTAAAGCAGACTTATTTTCTGGCATGACTACAGATTTAGCAGGAATCTAAAAATATACAGTCATTACAGGTATGGGCTATCTTTACTGTTTGAGAATGTCATAACTGGAAGGTGATACGATTGGATTAAATAATGGGAAACTCTGACAAGGGCAAGAAGGTGAGTTTTATTTGATGTCTCTCTTTCTCATGCTTCTGAGTTTAAGTGATTTCTGAGAAATGGCAATATTATATTTATTATCAGAAGTGAGATGTCACTTGTACTGAATCTAGTAACGCTGACTTTATGCCATCAAAACACACAAACTCTGAAAACACTGTATCCAGAACTCCTGGGCTTGCCTCCCCTCTTCAGGACCAATGTTATCATCTGTTCCTTTGTCCAGAGTGGTAAGGCCTTAAGAAATTTTGTGTTTTATGCTTTTAGTTTTTAGCATTACGTCCATCAATATTGTGAAATTGACTTTATCATATTTGGAGAAGATAGCATCATACTTCTGATAATAAATCTGTTATAAGACAGTATTCACTATTGTTAATGTCAGAAGTAGTGCTTTGAAATATTTTAGGCTCAAAATATCAACACTGTTTTATTTGTAACCTTACTAAAAGTTGTAATAACTTTTTCAGTCATGTCTACAAAGAGTATTTTGAAGCAGAATGTCAAATAACTGTTTCAGAATGAAAGAGAAAATGGCTTTCTCTGAACAGTAACAACAAGCATACACATTTATGGCGGTATTTTGAATATGGAAGCTAAATACTGAGAAGTGACAATTACAAGACCCATCAGACATTGCTGAGAATACATTTGACTAACCACGATGGCAAAACCTCATCTTGAAGAAAAGCAAATCCATTTTGGGGTGTGCTGGGGATATGAAACCTAACTTCCTCTAAGACAGAGCTGGGTGGCCGAATGTAATATTTGTCTGTCAATTTTCAGCACATATATGAATCCTGAGCTATGTATCCAATTCAAAGAGTATGGAATCAGGGCAGACAATATGGAAATATTTTGAAAAGGAGGAAGATGGTTCACATCGTTGAAATTTACACACCTTCAAGGGTCTGTGATACAGGTAGATAAACAACAGCAAGGTCTGAAGTTCCTATTTGTAGAGGGTGCCAGGGCAGCCCAGCAAGAATGAGAAACAGAGAGAAGCTGACAGACAGATATATAAAAAAACTACAGACTCACAGTAATAATAACACTACATTAGTAAAGAACACTAAGCCTGTTTCTGGAAGTTGGAATTTTGATTTAAAGTGAAAGGAATGAAAATGCTCTTGTCTCAAAAAAACATTTTAGGGAGGGAAGCAAAATATTTAATCATGCTGGAGCCACTGTTGAGGGAGCTATTCTCTGTTTCTCTCAATGCAAACTGCTAAAACATACATGAAAACTGCACTCATCTAAAACATCTTGAAATGGCTGCAAGCATGCTGTCATTAATGTAATATGTTAAAAACATATATTAACATGTGACATCTACTTAAAATTAGAAACTGTTAGGCAACAGAATGCTACCAACTAGATTCATTCCATTTGTTAGCATGAATAAAGCTATTACTAGAACTAATGTTAGACAGTGAGCTTAAAAATCACGAACAAAACATAACAGTTCTAAAAGGTAATGACTGAAGCGGTAATCATATATTACTGCTAGAGATTTTATTAATGACCTCTTTAATCACCCCTAAGGACATAAGACATTTAGGTATGCCTGAGGCAAATCCAGATGGCTAGACAGTAATTAGCACACAAGATCATGAGAGCTGGTCAAGTTATATTGTTTAATAACCATCACCCTGGTGTGCTATAACATTAATAATAGACTGAAATGCTTTTACTTGGTTAATGAACATCTTGACATTCTGTTTGTTGTACTGAGAGCAATGACTTCTAATCATTAATGCAATTATTTCATGGTGATGTTAGCTTTCCAGAAAGATAAAATTCCAAGTATTTTATTACAGTTGTAGCAGTTATTCTCCCACTGGAGTTTTTGTTTTTTGTATGTTTACCTTTCTTCCACCTCATACATTTAACAAACTCTTTTTTGAACCAAAATGTGTTGCAGAGTATCATTAAACAAAAGGCAGGTCATATTAGCAAGTATGTCACCATGCACAGAAGAAACTTGTTCACCAACACTTTAAATTCATAACTCTGTTCCATACTTGATTACTCACGGATAATTTCTGTTTACCCAGCACTTTAAATCTTTAGCTCAAAAGTAAAATGTAGCATTACACAATTATTAAACAGAAATGAACTGTCTGGCAGTTAGTACAGAAGACTACGTTTCGTAAAGTTTGCTGAAAATATTTGCAGACCGATCAGCTCTCTAAAGGAAGACTTCCGGGCACCTGCTGTGGATGCGATTTCAGAAGACATGCTGAAGGCAGTGTGAGCACTTCAGCATTCAGCGTAGGATAATTAGAGATTCCACACATGGAGGTCTGATTCCAAAACACATGATTCGCACAAAATATAACTTAAATGCAACAAACAGCCACACCAACTCCTTTCCTGAAATCCTTGACGTATGCTTTATGAACCCCAAGGAATTAAAATGAATACTGTGGAGTTCGGCGAAATTCTTAGCAAAAAATAAAAAAAATATATAGATATAAAAATGCAACCTGCTGTTAATGAACTGCAACAGGTTGCAAAGATTAAAGCCATAAATTAGGCAGTACAGTATATACAGCAGCCAGCCAGAGTCAGGTCAAGGCTGTATGCAACATGTGTGCTCCACACATCTGTGCAGACCCTGAGAGGAAACTCCATTCCCTTAAAACCAAAGTGTGTCTCAGCCTGAGTGTACGTTCATCTGAGACATTCTAGAGACACATGAGGGATGCTTTGGGAATGTCACAGACAGCTGCCAGCCATATCCTGGCAACATTTCTTGAAGCAATGTGCAGCAAGGTGTATGCCTACACACACTTTCCACACACTTCCATGTACACAGAAATGCACCAGGTTTACAGCATCATAGACTTCCCCCATGTACTCAGTGCAACAGACTGCACACACATTCATATCAAGACACCAGTACATCCTGAAGCAGACAGATACATAAACAGAAAGGATTAACCATAATTGTGAGTGCAGTAGATGGCAGCATAACAAACCACAATGTAACACACCCTGGAAGTGTCCATGATGCTGCCATATGGAGGGAAGGTGGACCTCAATCCGCATTCCAATAAGGTGAAATACCTGAGGGATTACTACTAGGTAAGAAGAGGACCACGAGTGGGATGTAAGCTAAGGATACACCTACCAATAATATCCATGCTGACCAAATGTGACTGTGGTTATCCACTTGAGCCATGGCTAATGACAGTGTACCACGAACCATCTAGCCCTGCTGAGAAGCCCTACAATAGAGCACACACAACATCCAGAAACACCATAGAGCATGTGTTCGGTGAAAGCTAGATTCAGTTGTCTGGACACATCTGGGGGTGCACTGCAGTACACACCTGTGAAGCTATCCCAGATGATAATGGTGTGTACCATGCTGCACAATACGCAAACTAGAGCACATGGCTGTCTTCCAGATGTAGGTGTGGGTGAACTGCCTCAACAACCCTAAATGTCTGAAAAGGACATCCCACAGGCATCAGAGGGAGGAGCAGGAGGTCGCAGGGGACAGACAACATAGGCGTAGGTAATGAAGGGTGTGACCAGAAGTGCAGGCCCAAGCAAAATGGCAGCTCTGTCCCACATCATTGAGCAATGACAAGCCACATGTACATGAGTACACAGAATGAACATTGATGTTCAGGTATTGCCTCACCACAGCAACACAGACTGCATCTAATAGCAATGGCCCACACAATGTGCACACTAAGCATCATACATAACACCATAATCTTAACATATTACAACATGAACATATACAAATGTGTCACAACTGGGTCATCAACTCAGGGCACAACTGACACATGTATACATACACACCCAGCTTGTCATATCATTGTATGGAAAACAGTAAGGGACACACATCAGTGCTGCACATTCCTATGTCTGCAATATAATAACATGAAAAAAGAGAAACCACATAGGACATAATGCAGAACTTTTAATATCTGAAGAGACATATCACAGTAAAAGTGTTAATTCAATAACATGAGACAGCTATGTGTACTACACCATTGGACACACTCTAACACAGTCGAGGGCAACCTTGCTGATGTCTCACACCAAAGTTTGTTCTGCCCTGACTATGTATAGACACATGTTGCCCTGGTTGCTCTACAAAGGAGATTGATGGGGTGATAGCACCATGTTGATTTGAAGGCCTTGTGACTGGTGGGACCACACCAGATGGGCCAGCAGTTGAAGTCTGTGCAGGTTGGATCACAGACAGTGATTCTCGATGGCCAATGGTGGTTCTGGGACTGATGCCCTGTTTCTTCCTTGTTGCAATCTACTGAGCACAGTCAGGGAACACAGAATCCTGCTGGTAGTGTGACACTGCCGCAGTACTGCAGAGGCCAGGATCCTGCTGGTAGTGTGACACTGCTACAGTACCACAGCAGTTAGGGTTTCTACCAGCTGTGTCACAGCTAGCTCTCATACTGAGCAGCCATTGCAGCCATTATCTCACTGTGTCTGCACACTCGTCCTTCGTGCATGACACATAGCCGGTGTACCACATGATCTGTTGCATGTGCAAGTGCACAGGCATCTGAATGATGCTGTTGCTGTGACCATTCATTTCTCTGCAGCAGGAGGCAGACACTCTCTGTCACATGGCCATGAGCAACACCTTTTTGTCCATGTCTACCACAATGCCATGTTTCTGGTTGTTGTGTGGAACTGCCATCAGCAGCAGTCTCAAATGGGGTCTGTTGGTCAACAGCCTCACCTTGTTCAACATCCACTGTGCCATCATCCTCTAAATGGACAGACAAGTTGACCTCCAGAACTATGGCTGCAACTGCAGCAACATTGCTGTCAGCATCATGGACAGACTCTCCAAACACTTCAAGGTCATGTGTGCCATGATCGCTGGATGGGCTGCTAGATGATACAGATAATTGATGTGCTAGAAGATAGAAAGACACAGATCAGGACAATGTGCTTACATCACATACTGGATATCATCAAAGACATATGATGTATATATCTCACTGAAATGTTACATATAATAGTAACTTTACATGAGTTCTACTGTATGTATGTTTCACAGAATCAACATACATGGAGCATATTATTTGGTTACAATGCCAACATTCATGACAAATGAGAAGAATACAAAAAAAAAATACACGTGACAACCCTTATGGGAAGATGGTGCTGTTGAAGGGAGATGAACTTCAACTATTGTAGGGAAAAACAGTATTAGTGATCACATCATTGCCACCATTAACCAAGTGAACACATTTAAAACATGCAGAAGGTTTGACATGTACATACCACTCATCTGTGCACTTGATGACATTGACACAGACAGGCCTAAGAATGGGAAGGACACAGTACTAATGGAGGACAACAAAAGGATCAACAGCAATGACAGATATGAAACACAGTTAATAGCATGCCACTGACAGACTCCTGCTGTGCAAAGGTTGTGGGTTCTACAGTGGATACTGCACTGGGAAAGTAAAGAGAAAGACAGCAGTCATGTATTTAGTGAAAACAATATTGACAGCATCACATCATAACACAGTAACATGGGCTGCAAATATGTGATGGATATTTTAATTGTACACCATATGGGTCTGTGTGTTGACAAATATTGACATAAATGTCATGTATCATATGTGTTATATACAACTAATGCAAGGTATGACAGTTTTGTTGTAACATACATGGTCTATCTGTACTTGGACCTGCCTGGTTTGAGCCCCCACAAGATGTACCTGCAGTGCATAATGCTAAGTAAATAATATGACAGTAAACAGCAGTGCGGTGAAATGAGGCTGGGGCAATAACAAGGTAGTGGTCACAGTAACAGTATGGAGACATTCACCTGACGATCCCTGGTTTAGTCCCAAAGTAGATGGACCTGTGAATATTAATGCAAGCAACATTGCACATGTTGTTTGGATTGCTATGCCTACACTTTAGTTGTATGAATACATATCATTAGAATTATGTTCATCATCCTCACCCTATGAAGATGTGTGTGTGTGCATGGATAAAAAAAAACAACAATTCAAAAGCTATAGCAATATGCAGTGATTATCTCTATACCCAGCCATGTTACGGAAAGAAAGACATACATGTTCAGCCTGGAAATCCAGCTTCAGTCCTAACACATGGATGTGTTGCTCTCCTTTGTTGTATGCGGTGAAGCCAGAAACACTGTGATGTCATCAGGGGTATCAATGGTGGTCCACCACTAGTGGCATCCCTCAATCTCTCATAATGCCTTTGGTGGCTGCATGCAGGATCATGTCTGATGAGCATCATTTACAGGTATCATGGTATTGGTTGTGGCCTGCAACTGCAATTATCATGTTGGTGACATTGGTCCAGATTTCATGTCTCCATTGGATTGCCAAAATGGCCAAGGAGTCTCCATCCATGTTGCTGGATAGCATCTATTATGATGTCATTTTTTAGGTGGGGGAGTTGTCACCTCTAAGATGGCTGGCCATATGAAAGACAGTGATACACACATGATAATATTCCTGTGTGAACCCTGTTATGCATTTGATTCTGTGAACAGCATATGTCACCATAAACAGTATGCTTTCTTGTGCAATGCAAAGGTCTGTATAACACTGTCCGTGATAAATGTTAATGTGACATATAAAATGTAACAATGTTTTTCATACATTTTCGTAAAATCAACATAACTTGCAATATCTTTAGAGGTCATGAGTGGGTTTAGAACCCCTCACTACATATATGTTGAATAGCACTCCAAAGACAACAGCATTATGCCACAGGAGTCGGGGTGCATTGCACATTAAGAAAATACAGGAATTAACAATGTAACAACTTACACAAAGTGTCAGAAACCTCAGGATTCATAGGCAAGCCACAGACTGTATAGATCCTTAGTATTATTGAGCCAGTGGTGATACCACCTTTTGTTAAGAAGTATCATTGAAGAAATATCCATAACAGCAACAGCACATTTTTAACAGTTTTGTTAGGAAACATAAATTAAGAAATATCTGTAATATCAACAAAAAATACTACATACGGATAGTGTTGGAATCCATAGGTTTCTGTAGGTACACCATAGAGTGCACAAAATTACCAGTAAAAATCGTGGATGATTTGTAAATCAGCCTTTATATACTGTTAACATTTGCAATATAAGTCTGTCTATACAATTGCATATGGGACTGAAATCAATTATTTAAAGTAGCAACAACTGTATGCATAAAGATAAAACCAACATCACCCCAGTAACTTATAACAACTTCTGTTAAAGATAACATTTTAAGTAAAAATTAATTTAACCATGTGCCTTTGGAAATGACTGGCTTAAAAAGAAATTTACTAATCACCAAAACAGAAATGTTGCCAACTGCAAATGTACCTCTTACTCTGAATCGCTGAATCAAGGTGCACCAAATGTGCATCCACTTTTAAGTATCACTTGCACCATACATAATTAATGAATATAGTTTCTAGAACCCCATTTACGCAACCACGTGTAAATTGGCTTCATGCACTGTAACACCCAGGTGTTCTGCAGAAACACCCAATAAGTATCTATAAACACTACCATGTGTGGCACGACTCATCTTTTAATGATCTGATAATATGACATCAGTACCACTTTCAAATATTGATTTTGATACATTTACTGATCAGATCCTTGCTAACTGTGAACTGAATGGCCCCTCAGTGAGCATTTCTCTGTGTTTCTATTTTCCAGACTTTTTCAACTTGAAGATCATTATGGTTACTTTGTGGAGGCTGAGGCTGATAGTTGTCTGTGCACCCAAATGGACTGATGAGGAGATGACCCAGCTGTTGACTGTGTATGGCGAATTGGAGCAGAGGATGAGAACCGGACCCAGGAACTTCACCATAATATACATATGGAACCTGATCATGAGGGAGCACCAAAGGAGGGCAGTGATATATCAGACTGGAGTGCAGGTTCACTACTGCTATGATGACCTGAATCAGAATAACATGGACAGGCTACAACAGAGGGTTGCCGAGGTACAGAGGCAGCCCGTAGTTCCCTACAGTAATTGCCAATATTCTACGCAAACCTGAGCATTCCTACAGATTTTACAGATATCTCTCTGTCCCATGTATATCAGATAGATGTTTTTTACAACCATTTATTAGCTGCTGTGACAATTAGCTCATGGGGGTACTTAAGTGGATTTATTAACTGCTATTCTTATAATTGGGAGTTCGGTTCCCATGTTGTTAATTTATTTAATAATGTATATAATATACATAATTATGACCTTTGTAGATGTAGATTTGTTTTACAACATCTAATGACATAATTTTGCATAGCCACTGTCCTAATGCTTATATAATGCCTATGGCGCCTTGGCCACAGATGACTGTGCACTTTGTAGTTTTCTGTTATAGTTCCAAAGTATTCTCTACTGCACTGTTATACACTGGAATCAAAGCAAATATATAACTTCTTTAATTTAGTCCTCCTAAGAAAGCACACAGATGCAGGTATTTAAGCTAAAAAGGAATGGCTGTCCAACTGCTTACACATATGTTTTCAGTATGTGTTGAGAGATGTTATTTCTTTACAATAAAATGTCCAATAAATTTCTGTAGTCATCTGTTCTCTACAGGACTTCTAATAAGCACCTGCAATATCTGCTTTTTTAGACTAAAATACCTGGTGACTGTTAACTTGGCCTGTATAGGAGTTGGCCAGCATGTTTAAATTTTGGTCTGATGTAGATTCCAACCTACATTTATCTGTAACTGTTATCTTTGTTTCTTGGTTTAATTCATCCATAGCATTTCTTTGGAGAAGCATATTCTAATGCTTGATATTTTTTACAGCATGCGCAGTTACAAACAACTGAGTTAGTCATCGAATTCCCATAACACTCTGATAATATCAGCTTTCTAACAACATGGTTTGTAGAGCAGTGCCTGTTTGTTTAGGAATAAGGTATGCTAGCTGTTAGCTCCACCTGTAAGGAAACAGGCCAACATACCTACAATTTGGCATGCTGTGAGCTGAAATCCAGATAGAAGAGACATATCTGAAACTGTTATCTTGTTTTAATCTACCCATAGCATTTACTACAATATTTATTTATTACAAGCAAATAAATAAATAAATAATAAAATAGAGAAGCATACTCCACTTAGTGATATTAACGTATATTTTGAACATGGTTGCGAAGAACTCAGTTATTGTCAAATTACTACGAACATACCCATAATCTGTAATGTTCCGTCAACATCAGCTATTTAACAGCAGGGTCAGTAAAGCTTGTTAAAGGCTGTTATATGTCCCACCAATTCTTTGTTTAATACTGAATACTTTGTAAAGATGCCATCAATGTCTGTTTCATCATGCAACATTACATTCGATTTAATAATATCATCCTCATCTTTTGAGGGAGTGAGATGGGCAGATTTACAGTTGAAATGCAGAACAGAGAAGATGTATGCATTTCCTTAGTGATGCACACTTTGGCAAGGAATATTGTGCTCCTCACACATACCTTACTGTGCCCCTTATGTACAGCAACTTGTATGGTTCTGTTCACAGATGTTCTGTTACATGACACTGTCGCACCGTCTGAGGAATAGATGCCATTACTGTTAATGTTTCTGAACACAGTGCTGGCATGAATGAATTTTTCCAAACTGTTTAGCTACATGACCAGCACATGTTCATACTTTGAAATCCTAAGCCAGGATCCATATTAGTAGACCATCACCCATACTGATGATTTCATGAAAATAAGTCTTTTCACTGCATTCAAAAAATGCTTTTTTCCGTCAAGATGGGTTAGCTAGGCAGGTAGCTCTCAAGGTGAGAGTTTGGATTTACATTGCAGTTGCAATTTTGAATCTCATGTCCTCCAATTTGTGTTCAAAGATGTTAATACCTGTATGCAACAGTGTAAAATGTGTATTGTGATTATCTACTGTCTTTCAGAAATAAATTGTCTAGAAACTGTTCTGAAAAATATATATATCACTGTTATTTGATGATCTGTTTTCAGTTGGGGAGGATCAAGGCCAGATCCAAACCATGTGCATCGAGCAGATGCACAGGCTTGAGGAGCAATGGAGATAGAGAGGTATGTCGATTATATTTTGTTTTATGAAATTAAATTCATCTTCTCCTGTTTACAGGCCTGTATTTTTGACAATAATATTTGCTTACATCTGTGACTGAAATCTAAACATGTTGAACTTTCATGTAGCATTGAGCCATTGTTCCATCATACAGTTTTTTTTAAACACTTTTACTGAATTATCACTTGTGACATTGACAAATTTACATTCATATAAAATTAATCAAACTATATTAACATACCAAATATTATACTTCACATATACTGCTATATATCATATAACCTAAGCAATATTACATAAATTATTCAATTCCTTCCTTTTGTCTTTAAACAAGACACAGCGTTATTAAACCATCACTTACTACGAAGGCAATCATATATTAATATAAATAAAAACAAACCACACAGATACAATCCTAGTTGCAAGCATTTTACATCACAAACCATACTGACACACTCACAGTTGCAAACATCATGCATCACTTATAATCTACCCAATCTTTCTCATTCAAACATTACAAAGCTCATTAAGTCCTGCCACCTTTTAAACCTCATTCCTCCCTTGTATGTATTGTTCCCACAATTCCCATTTTTTCCTATGTAGTTTGCTGCTACCCTTTTCTAAAGATCTCAGTTCTAGTTGTTTTATCTCTGTTACTACATTCACTACTTCCAGTATAGTTGTTTTAGTTTCTGATTTCCACTTTCTAGTAATTTCTTTTTCGTGGCCATCATTATTAGACACAGCAAGGCCTTACCATGTCTAAGCAATTCTGATTCTGTATCATAGCTCAGAAAAAACACCTCCCTCCTCAGACCAATCTGCCAATCCAGCATCTCCGACAGTGCATAGCATAGGGAATCCTTGAAGTTCACAAATTCACCACACTCCCAGAAAACATCTTCCCAATTACCTCTCTCTTTCCCTTCACACATCCAACATTATTGCACAACATAAATAACAGCTGGGTTGGTGTATATGTCACACGTATTAAGTGGACATTTTGAGTATTAGTCCAAGTGATTTGACTGCTGCTTGTAATGTATGGTTTGGTATACTTGGCTGTGTTTTCTAGTGATTGATCTGTTATGCATAGTATACTAATTCACAGAGTGAATGCATATCTCTTGTGTCAGTGTTTGCACTGCTGTTTCCAGACTGTATGGTATGGCCTTTAGTACAGCATTAATATTGCATCTGCCTACAACATCTTAGGTGTTTTTGTTAAAACACAGTTATAACCTAGCTTTACTGACCCTTGTGCAGACAGACATTTGTGCGTGGCAGTTCAATATCACAAACATATTTACAATGTTTTCATTTTTCAGGCTACTGATTGCTAATAATATTCCATAAACAATGTATAGAGTTGTACAGCTACAATACTGCCAGTACCAGCTATATATTAGATTCTCATATAACACCAGCTGTGGTGATTGAACATATAACATTCCTTTTATTGTTGTATTCATTATATTGATGTGCGTTCAGCAAATTACCTTGCTACCTGTCTCAGGTGTTTGTCATATGGCTTGTCTATTGTCCACAATACTGCCATATCGCTTTCTCCTCATTTTAACAATGACACTTGGTGGCTGTTGATATAAACCATTGACTGGAGACTGTGCAGTCTCTTGATTTGAGCATTTATACATTCTCATAAAGCTAATGACCCAGATGCAGACCTCTCAACTGTCCAGATTTTCACTGAATGTCCAGATTTTTGCCTCACATTTTTGTCTTGTTTCTCGTAAAATTGCTGTTTTCTGGCAAATCATTGGCAAATAATTGAGGACTGAAGTCAGAAAATAATGAAATACATTTGAGTTTCAGATGTCAATACCCTTCAACACATTCATGTTAATATAAAACTTGTTCTAGCAACTTTCTAAGTTTGTAAGTGCAATATTTAAATATTGTCCCTATTTTTGGGCTTTTGTCCCCTAATTAGTTATGGCTTTAGCCAGATTTCTTGCTCTAAGAAGTTGAGAGGTATGCCAGGGTGGGTGTGTCTAAGCCTATAGAATTGTTCACAAAAGAATACTGATGTTCTGTTTAGGACATTTAGTGCCATGCATTTATGAGGCAACTCTATCCAAAATGGACTTGTTTCAGTCCCTGCATAAATTGTCATCATATTCATATTCTGTTCTGCTGATATTCACTGGACTGTCCTACTGATATTCACTGGACTGTTCTGCTGATATTCACTGGACTGTCCTGCTGATATTCACTGGAGTGTTCTGCTGATATTCACTAGACTGTTCTGCTGATATTCACTGGACTATTCTGCCGTGACAGATATTTGATTTTCTTTCCTGTTATGTTTTGCACCTAATCTTGACAGACCATGGGACCTGTGGACATCTCTTATCAGATGACAATGAGCACGTCAGGCCAATGGCTGAGTCTTCCAAAGATGAAGGTAACAATGATGACAATGATGATGAGGAGTAACCTGGACCCACCCCTGCTCAAGCCATCATGCCTGCATTCCGGAGAAGATGATGGCACAACTGGAACCAAGACGATTATCAGGAGGAGCTCCAGGAGGTCATGACCAATGTATTCTGAACACAGATGAAGGATATGACAGGGTCCTTCTTTAGGGATATGGTACAGGCTATGCAGGATTTGTTCAGAATGATAGCTCATGAGGTCATTTGGGAGTCTGAGCACCATCAGCCTGGTCCCTCCAGTTCGTAAGTATTATCTGCATGCTCCACTTGTGTTATACTGCCTACATGTCGATTGCCATTTAATTCATTGGACTGTATATGCACTTTTGTGCATGCATACCATGTATCTGTCATGCTTATGTGTCATGCAACATTTAATTCTGTTGCAGTGTGTGTGCATGACACCCATTAACACATTACACTTTCCTCGCACATTCAACTGTCCATGCACTGTGGTAGTTAACCTTCCGCTGGTATTGCAAGAGGTAGCCTGTAAACGTGTTTTACTGGGGCAAATGACAGACAACATATGCTGCCCATATTCCATCACTAGCAGTATGATACGGCTTGAAATTGTGTTTTGCGAGATCAGCTACATGTAACAGACAGACATGTCATTTCATATGTGTTTTGGTTGACAGTTGCCATGATGTCCCATTGGCATGGTGGGCTGTGTGCCATGCGTTGGCAATATTGATGCCATGTGAGATCATATAAAGGTATACCCTGTATTTGTGCAGTCCTTCTTTTCTGACTGCATCAAACAGAAATGTAGCATTAATCTATACACAGTGTTACAGATAACACATTCTTTTAACAGTACATTACGCCATGTTGGTGTATGTAGCATTTCCATACCCAGTACTTATTGACATCGGTTTACACCTTCTGCAAACAGTTGTACACATTAAATGAATGTGCATGTGTGTACACATAGTCGGACACATACTGACACACAATTGTATCTTTGACATGTGAGCATTCACTGAATTACTGCTGATGTGCTGTAATGATGTTCACAGGAGTGTCCACTGCTCCATACTTGGAGGTATGGTTGACATACATCTGCATTTCTTTATTTGACATTTGCATGACAGGGTACATGTATGTGCTTGAAATTCTTAGCTTGCTTACCTATGTATGTTGATGTGACATGACTGCACATTACTCTGTAAGTGTGTTTTATACATCTCCGTTCCTGTGGACATCAGCAGTCAATCTGGCCATCTGACATACATTTTCCATTTGGATAAATGTATTTCTGTTTGGCTTTTACATACCCTGTGTGCTGTACACATGCATTTGCATTGTGTCAACTTACCTTGTCCTGCTTTACCCAGATGCGGGCCCAAGTTGTCCACCTACCTCCCATCTTCATATTTCGCTATTATTTTTTTACAATTATGTTTACCTTTGTTGCAGCTACCGTCCATTGCCATGTATTACTTTGATACAGTGAACATGTGCCAATTGCATAGCCATTTTACAATGTGGGGCATGTGCAGACAAGATGCTGATTAATGCTTGTTTGTATTATACTTGTATGTTACCCAGTGTAGTTTTTTTTTACACCCGTGTGCACAACCTGCTGTATTTATTTTGCTGTATTGATACATTTTTGAAAATAGTATTTCATGTCATTGGTGTATGTGTATAGACATTGCTTTCATGTACTTTCCATTCGGGCCACTGACAGACATAGATGCACATCTATGCACATACCTCTCAACCTCTTAGAGCAAGAAATCTGGACAAAGCCATATATAATGGGGACAAAGGCCCACAAAATGTAGACATGGTTTTAAATATTGCTCTTACAAACTTAGAAAGTTGACAGAATAACAGGTTTTGCATTAGCATGAATTTTATAAAGGTATAAAGTACAAAACTCAAATTTCTGTCATTATTTTCAAACTTCAGCCCTCAATGATTTGCCAATGATTTGTCTGAAAATAATTTGCCAATGATTTGTCTGAAAACAATTTGTTGAGAAACAGACCAAAAATATAAGACATTAATCTCGACATTCTGTGAAAATCTGGATATTTGAGAGTTATGTCTACACCTGTATGTTGCTTTTGACATGTTACATGTGTGTAACATATATACATTCCATTACACATTTGTTTTGGTTGAGTACACCTGCTTGTACATGTAGCAGGCTTTGTTGCTTTTCTACAGTAATTCTGTTTGGCACTCTACTTGGTTGTTTGCCTTTCACATGCATGGTCATAGGTTTGGTTCTCTGCTCTGCTGGAGTTATCTAGCATTGTTAGACCTGCATTTGCTCATCTATGATGTTCCTTGGCTTACACCTGCACTGCTGATGGACTAATTAGATATTTGTTTATTTATCCAGTCTGTACTGTGACCTTAATTTATTACCCTAGAACACTCACATACCATTGGTCATACACATCCAGATATGATTGCCACACAGTTTGTGACATGTAGTAATGTGATAGTTCATAGGTATATATGTTTTTCTGCATTTCACCATGGGTGGTATGCATCACCATCCTGTTTACACTTTCCCATTGTTATACAGTGTACCATCTGTGTAACTTATCTGTCCTTACTGGTTTTTTTCAACCTGTGTATGTCTTGTGTTATGATATTTGTTCTTTGGGTATACCTGCTGTGATGGCCTTCTCCTTCTCTTTCTCTATGTTTACCTTTTGTTATTTTCTTA
>NC_056733.1:846038288-846123288 GCF_019279795.1 Protopterus annectens | reverse complement strand
ATGAAGGACATTATGAATAGTTGGATTTACTGTACTTATATTAATGTAAAAGTGTTATTGTTTTTAACAAAGACATACTATTTGTAATTTGAAGTTTGATCACATGGCCTTTATGTGGTATTTAAATGAAAGGAAATGATGTGTTATTTGTATCTGATGAAGTTCCGTTTTTATAGTTGAATAAAGGAATGAAAGCACTTATACAGCCTTTCTTGAAGCTGGTGTTGTTGCCTTATTTCAGAGAAGAACCTTGTGTAGTGTATTTTTGGTTAAGTTTAAGTTACTAAGCCTGAATCCTGATGTGTTTGTATGTAATAAAGCTGTTTGAACCAAACCCACAACTGTTTGTCTGTTTTATCCTGACCAGACTAGTGACGTGGTATCAGAAGTGGGTTGTCTAAATGACATGGTGTTAGGAGTAGCTCAGCTGAATGACATGGTACCAGGAGTAGGGTATCTGAAGGACATGGTGTTAAAAGTTTTGTCTTAACCTGCTCAAATGATTGAAAAAGGTCAGAAATTAATTTCAGGTAATAAAAAACTCACATAAATGATTTATTCCATAAAGAAAATGATACAGAGCATTTGCAAAGCACAAAACACATTATTAATCAAACAAAAAGCACAAAACGTATTATTGATTAAACAAAATGTTTGATACCACGATATTTGATAAAATTATTTGAAATACTTGTGAGAGCATTCAGAAGTTCTTCTGATTTGCATAATCAGCATGTTAAAAGTAAAACGAGCGTAAGAAAAGTATAATGAGCATGATAAAAGCCAAACAATTATAACAAGTGCAATAAAAGGGCAAAATGAGCAAGGAAAAGCAAAGCAACTGCATTTTTTTTATTAAAGGACTATGTTTTTTGATATGAGCTACTATTTTGCATTGACTAAAGCTATTCAGAGTATAACTAGAGTTGTTTGAAGTGTCTCAAAGTGTGCAAAGTGTTTACAGTGCGTGCTTTATTACAGTGCAATTATTTCAAAGAGTTTACTATGTGCAAAGTACAGTTATTTTGGAAAGTGCACTCAGAATATAGTAATTTTGAAAAGTTTCATGTGCTTTGTACAATTTGTTTGCAAAATGTAGTCATTTTGAAGTGTTTTTAATACTGTAGAGAGTTGCAAAATACAGTCATTTTGAGAAGTTTCTTCTGCTGTATACAGTTAATTTGCAAAGTGCAGTCATTTTGAAGTGTTTCTTACACTGATGAGGGTGGTTTCACAAAGTACAGTGATTTCAAAGTGTTCTTGTGTAATGGAAATTTATTTTGCAAAGTTCAGTTATTTTGGAGAGTCTATTGTGCTGTTGAGTATAATTACCAGTTTCTGGCATAACTTTCTGATGTATATGGATGCATGTTCAAGCATAACTAAAGGGTCTTTGTTACTGTGTGTTGGCATGGCAGAGGCATTTCGCAGACCTGGTCCACTTGTGTTTGATCATAATATTGCAGAGAATTGGAGAGTATTTGAGCAGGAATACAATATTGTTATACAAGCAGCTTTTTTTCTGATAAAGATGCACATACGAGGGCATTTATTCTGCTTAATGTAGCAGGGTCAGACGCTATTG
The DNA here is from genome assembly GCF_019279795.1 of Protopterus annectens. Classification (NCBI taxonomy): domain Eukaryota; kingdom Metazoa; phylum Chordata; order Ceratodontiformes; family Protopteridae; genus Protopterus; species Protopterus annectens. The sequence continues at coordinate 846,121,703 of NC_056733.1, read as the reverse complement.
AATAAGAACGTTCATTTGTGTATGCACCAGCAGTATATGCAGGAGAAGGGGAAAACCATTATATTGTTATACAAGCTGAATCAAGGGAGGACCTTGAGTGCTTGAAATGTAAATTTAGAGAAATGTGTAACTCATAGACAAATGTTACATTGGGGAGGCACTTATTTTATGCAAGAGACCAGAAGCCAGGATAAACTTTTGCTGCTTACATTACTGACTTGAGAAACAAAGCTAAAACATGCAGATTTGGTGATTTGAAAGATGAGTTGATAAAGGATAGGCTTGTGTGTGGTGTTAATGCTGCAGTGAGAAAGATTTTGTAATTGCGGTGCCAATGACAAGTACAAAAGAGAAAAGTGCTTTGCATTTGGTCAGCAATGCCACGAGTACAAAAAATGGAACCACTTTCAAAAGCTTTGCAAATCAAGCAAGCCTAATTCTTTATTAAGAAAGGTCACACAAAAAATGGAAGTTGATCATACATTAAGTTGCAGCTCTACTTTCTATGTAAATGGTGTATCAGTGGTTGGTGAAAAGGTTAATGTAGAAGATTTGTTGGCAAAAAATTAAGTATTTTGTACTGTCCTGATCAATGGTAAACCCACAGACATCAAAGTGGACACTGGTTCAAAGTGTAATGTAATGTCAGCAGAAACATTTGCTAAAGTGAGGGTGGGTGAACAACTTAATTTGGCCAATTGTGCGAAGCTTATTGCTCATGGAGGAGAAGAGATTCAAACCGAAGGCTCAGTAGCACTTTCATACTATTCAGCTGGGAACAGTTACAGCTTGCAATTTCATTTAGTCAAAAGACCTGTACTGTCATTATTAGGTCTCAGAGACAGTTTAAAAATGAAACTGCTTTCTTTTACCAAATAAGTCCATCATGTAAGCACATGTCCTAATTCCAGTTTCACCAATGCTATTTTATCAGAGAATGCTGATATTTTTGAAGACAAGTTGTGTACTCCATGAAGTTAGACCCAGAGGCCAGTCCAGTGGTCAGACCAGTGAGAAGAGTTCCAGTAGCTATGCAGGACAGAGTCAAAGTCCAGTAAGATAAAACGGTGCAGCAAGGTGTGATTTGTCAAGTTACAGACCCAACTGGATGGGTGTCTTACATGGTAGTTGCACATAAGAAAAAGGTCAGATGAAATCAGAATATGTATTGACCCATGAGACTGAAACAAAGCATTAAAGAGATCCCAACATCCTATGTGTAGAGTTGAGGAAATTGCTACCCTCATGCCAAATGCCACTGTTTCTTCTGCTTAGATGCAAAGAGTTCATTTTGGCAAGTAATGCTTGATCACAAATCTTCACTACTTACTGCATTCAGCATGCCATTTGGTAGATACATATTTCTCAGAATGCCTTTTGGAATAAATTCTGCCAGTGAAATCTTTCAGCGTGCAATGGAGTAAATTCTTTCAGGCTATCTGTGTGCTATAACAGTAGATGATTTACTAGTTGGAGGCAATGGTGAAGCAGAGCATGACAAGAACCTCAGGAAAGTTCTGAAATGAGCACGTGAAGTGAATCTAAAGCTCAATACTCTGAAATGTAAATTCAGGCTACCAAAAGTTACTTATGTTGGTCATTTATTTACTAGTTCGGGCTTACAACCAGATCCTTCTAAACAAACAGCCATTCTTGAGATGCCAGTTCCAGACAGTGTCCAAGCCCTACAGCATTTTCTTGGCATGATTAACTATTTGGGCAAGTTTATAACAGACTTCAGTGAATTATCAGTGTCCTTAAGAGAGATGACATGGAAAAATGTTATCTGGTCATTGTTGGAACAACACCAGAAAACATTTGATGACCTGAAACAGAAAATTGCCAGTCCACCTACGTTAAGATACTATGATGTCCACAAACCAGAAATTCTTTCCTGTGATGCTTCAAAGTTTGGTCTTGGTGCAGTTATTCTTCAAGAGGGCAGGCCAGTAGCCTATGCATCTAGAACTCTTACCCAAACTGAGATGTAGTATGTTCAAACTGAGAAGGAACTTTTGACAATTGTGTTCACATGTTCAGAGTTCCGCTGATTATATTTGTGGCCAAGCTATCCAGATTGAGACTGAGAATCAACCTCTAGTCCCTATTTTAAAGAAGCCTATGCATGCAGCTCCAGCAAGACTACAAAGAGTGATGCTCACATTATAAAAGTACAACTTCAAAATGGTATATACAAAAGGCAAACATCTTTATCTGGCTGATACCTTATCCAGATTGCCCAAAAATACTACAGAAAAGCTTGATGCAAAGAATAATGACTTTGATGTCATGGAAGTGTGCAATTATTCTGCCACAAGACTTGATGAGCTAAGAGATCATACAAAGACTGATCCAATTTTGCAAAAGATCAACCAGTTCATCAGCGTTGGATAGGCATCAAAGCAAACTTGTGTACCAACAGAAGTGTAACCTTATTTCCCTTACAGAGGTGAGATGTTGATGGAAGATGGTATCATTTTCAAAGGTCCTAAAGTTATCATTCCTACTTCCTTACAACATGAGTACATTCAGATTTTGCATCGTGGCCACCCAGTTTCCAAAGCTACCAAAAAAAAAAGGCAAGAGGACTAGTATTTTGGCCTTCTCTGTCAAAAGATATCGATAAAGTACTTTCATCTTGTCCAGTATGCAATAGTACTAAACTGCATTTGCAAAAAGAGCCACTTCAGCTGAGCCAGATTCCCAGACTACCTTGGTCAAGAGTAGCCACTGACATATTTGAGTGTAATTGCCAACATTACTTAGTGTTAGTGTAACCTGCGGTGGTGGTGCTGCAGTAGCATTTTTGCCTCACAGTAAGACGCTGTACGGTTTGATTCTCAGCTAGAGCATCTTCTGCGTGGAGACATGCATGAATGGGCGTACCTTCGTTGAAGGTTGTGCATCAGGGCTGGTAACTTGGCACGTAAAAATCAACCACCAATCATTAGCAGACTGGAGTTCCGCTGTGGCGACCCCTAACCGGGAAAAGCTGAAAGACACAACAACAAGTCAACATTACTTAGTGTTGTTAGACTCTTATTGAAACTGGTTCAAAACTGATCCGCTACCTAACCTAACGTCCAGTACTGTCATTACTAAGTTGAAACATAATTTCTCAGTCCATGGTAGTCCACACAAAGTTATTTCTGACAAAAGTGCCCAGTTTACCAGTCAGCTATTTCAGAAATTTGCAAAAGAATGGGACTTTATCCATGTTATCAGTAGTCCTGAGTACCCACAGTCAAACAACCTAGCTGAAAGTGCAGTACAAAGTGCAAAGCAATTACTAGAGAAGTCAAATCTGTCAATACTGATGTTTTCGTGAATTTGCTTAATCTCAGAAATATACCCCATGACAATTTACTTGGTTCAAATGCTCAGAGACTTCTGTCTTGGCAAACCAGAATAACCTTGCCTATCAGTTCCAGTTTGTTTGTGCCTAGTGTTAAAAACACCAGAGCAATCAAAGCCCAACTATTCAAAAAGCATTCATTTCAAAAGTCTAACTATGACAAAATGAGCAGATTTCTTCATCCAATGAAAGGAGAGATAGTGAGGATGCAAATGGCAAAAGGTTTTGATTGAACTGGCAAGTGCCGAGATTTGCTTAGTAGAATCTGAGGGCATAGAATACAGAAGAAATCACAGGCATCTTCTTCTGGTCTCTGAATTAATAACACAGCATTGTACCTGTAATACAGACTCTAGAGCTCAGAGCAATCCAGACAATGTTCCTGTTGAAGGACATGTCTTAGTATCTATTCCCATTCCTGATTATATCCCAGATGTCCCTGAAGTTGAACATTCGTTAAAGACATTCCCTGTTGCTAAACCCAGTCCTAGGTTTTATGTCACATGGTCAGGTTGATTTTCCAGACCTAGTGTAAAATACACAGCAACATGGACATGATTCTTTCATTTGTAATTAGTTCTGTATAACTGCATGCCAAAGGATTATTTCTGTACAGTTAGTTATCAATGATTATTATCATTATTACTGTGCATGACCTGTTTCTCAAAGAGGGAGGATGTAGATCACAGTGTGTGTTGTGACTTTAAGAAGCATTTCAAAGTGAGGGCACATGCATAGAAATAGAGAGCACGTGCAGGCAGCAGTGCCATTTTGCATGACTAGCCAGAGTGTTAACATGTATGAGTGCAGTAGTCTGTCTGTTCATAAGTTTATTTAAGTTTAAGTTACTAAGCCTCAATCCTGATATGTTTGTATGCAATAAAGCTGCTTGAACTGAGTCCACAACTGTTGGTCTGTTTTATCCTGACCGGACAAATATTTCCATGTCCAGGGATTGCTGATCTTGTACTCCTATCAACCATCTATTTGTGTTGACCGAATGGTGTCGAGCAAACAGAATTTGCAATACCTGTTCATTCTGCCCACAGCACTGTTGTGAATGTCTTTTGTCACAGAGTACAAAACTGTTATGATGTATCCAGACTAACACACATACACACCGTGCACACACACAAACGTGTGTGTATGTGTGTGTATATATATATATATATATATATATATATATATGTACGTGAACACACATACAAATTATATATATATATATATATATATATATATATATATATATATACAGAGAGAGAGAGAGAGATATTCATGAACAGCTATGATATAAAATTGCTGTTAGTATTAATGCATAGCAGTTAATATGTACATTTTTTTTTCACTGTCTTTCTTGAAACTTCTTCAAAGGAAAAGTTATAATCTGTGTATTATTTGAAGATTTATATGTCTCTTAGGAAGGTTAACTCTTTATTCTTCATGATCTCCTCAGCAGTTCATGTCTTCAGGGATCATTTACTGTTATTCTCATTACTTAAAAATGTTCCCATTTAATCCAAAAGTTTTAGCCTAAAACATTCTGGACTGGCTTGTAAAATGACCAGTCTGGTGAGGTGTTGTCTCCCATTTGTTGTCACAGTCATAGCACATCTTACGCTTTCTATTTTCTGGGTCAAGATAAAACAAAATATCTTGCCTTTTTCTTTTAGTTTTCTCATCAATGTCTGCAGTAATATAGAACAGGATTTTTTTTGTTTGTGTGTATCTCTTCCCTACTACTAACGGCGTTTAATCTTTTTGTGCTATATCCCTCTGTCTTACTTCCTTATCTATGTTTTCACCAGTATTAATCAGCACAGGAATCATGCTCCTGGAGTTATAGCTGTTAAACAATCTGGAAGGTTTTGTCTCTTTGTGGATGAAATAAACTTTTGTTTGTTTTAATCATGCTATTCAGCACTGTCTCCAGGGATTTCTTCACAATCTTACTGTTATGATGGTTTTGGTATTGTCCGAGATAAAATTTCAGATGATTCGTTACTGCCTTTCTGTGACAAACATTAAATCTCACAGTATTATCTAAACTGCTGACTACTCCATACTGAGACAATGTCATATGTGATAGCTTTTGACAGTTCAAAATCAGCAAATATCCTGTAGGACAATAGCCAATGTTAATTTAATAATCTCTAATAGTAGAAAACTGCTCCAGTCATCTACAATTATTAAGAGACAGCCTCTCTTATATAATTGGCTATAGAAATTGATTTTCAGAGTAGTACAGGCCTTTTCACATAGTGCGCACATCTACATCGGCACCTTTTTGTGATATAATTAGGCTACAGCGGTTATGTTATGCATTGTGCAAGTTTATGTAACAACTTTTAAGTCTGGCAAGGTCTTTCAACATATCTCTATATTCCTGATATAATTTATCTAACTTCTGCTGTTGTCAGTGTCTTTAGTTACAAAACTGTTATGCAGTATCCAAACTAAGTCTAACAGGCAAGAGGTTTTCTACCATAATGAACATAATTAATGTAATTTTAAGTAGTCTGATTTCTGTTGGGAAAGATCCTTTTAAAGACATCAGCTTTAATGAACTGCATGCAGATGTCTTGTTTGTCTTATTTAGCCTCAGCTGATGCCTTAATTAACTGATACCACTGAGTCAACAAGCATCATGATTTTCTAGAATTGCATTGTGACTTTTATTACTGGCTTACTTGATTCATTTTCTTCTATGCTGTCTGTGTAGGTATCATTTTTGTCATTATCTGTTGTGTCTGTTAAATTGTCCTACATTTGTTTTCATTGCTTGTATAACTATAGTTGGTTTGTCTCACTGTTTTTCAGTGTCAGTACTGCTCTTTCTGATGTGCTGCCTATTACTTGTTTATTTAGTTGTTCACACTCTGTCAAACTAGCACTATCTCTTACTCTTTGGGTAACTTTTTCCACATAGTTCTTGTACTGCTCTGAATTCATTTTTATATTGTTTGTGAGTGTGTGTGTGTGTGTGTGTGTGCGTGCGTGCATGCGCGTGTGCGTGCATATATGTGTGTGTGTGTGTGTGTGTGTGTGTGTGTGTGTGTGTGTACATACTTTGCTAAAAACCCAAATAAAGGAAGCAAAAAATAAAGTAAAAACCAGATGAGAACCAGATGTGAAGAACCGTATCTTCTAAAAGTTTCATCAGATTAACATTCTCATTCTCCCTTGGAATATCAGTAACATGATATGGATTGACTGGATTACTTAATAAATGCCCCAGGTGCACTGTTTCTGAAACATATATACCTCCAGGAGAAGTCCCACTGCCAAAGCATTGTGCTCTGGTATAGTGTGTATAGATAACTAAAATCACCTATCCTAGTAGTCACTAGTGTACCACAGGAAAAAAACCCCTGAAAAGTGAAGTTTTCTCCTGACTGTGGAACACCGGTGGCTAAACCAGGGATACAATACTCTGACAGTGCTGTTGATGAGGTTTTATGTGTTTTGGATGGTTTTTCATCCATTTGTTATATGAGAGAACTACAGTCATGCCTAGCTATTTTGGCATCTAGTGCTGTTCTCTGACACTTAGAGCTGAGGATAAAAAAAAAACTAGTACTGAAAAAAGGTCCTCTCACCTCATAGTCGATACTTTGAAAACTGAAGTAAACTGTCTTGGTGCACTTCAGCCTTGACTGCTAAAGTGGTATCAGCACTGATTTTTGAAGGCTGATACTGTATTACCGACTCATCAGCATCTGCCAAATGCACCTCCTAACACCTTGCACCTCAGGTGGCTACTCCTTCAACCCACCCCTAGCTAAGCCTCTGAATGGAAGTAGAGCTTACTGAAATGCTCTAAATCCTACAGACACACACACACACACACACACACACACACACACACACACACACACACACACACACACACAAATATAGATATAGATACAGATGTAGATATAGACAGAGTTTGTGGCACAGCAAAATAAATATGAGTAACAAATCATCCCCAATAACAGACCAATAAAATTGTAGCTTGCCATTGTCTCCTAAACCTCGCTGACAGATAAACACTCCATAAACCCCCAATAGTCCATTACAGTGATTGAAAATAACTTTATTATACTGTTTATGACATAGACAAATTACAAAATCTTCATTAACACATGTTCCTCTTTGTAACCAGATTGTAATAATGAATCATACACTTTTATCTCAACCAAAGCACTAGACAAAAGTTGCTGAAACAAAACCAGCACTTGTGCTCAGACATGTCTGCGAATTTCAGTAACAATGAACGTCAGTCACATGTGTGCATGCCGTCCAACTCTGGAAAAAAAAATGATGACAAAAATGTAGGTCCATGCAGTCTCAGAGTTAAGGATTTATTAAATCGTAAGTGTTCCTTGAGACTACGTGGACCCCACATTTTTGTTATTAACTTCAATAACAATGCTAAATGATATGTCCAAAGACGTTCACATGCAATTGCCAAAATAAAAAAGTAGAAAATGCTAATTTATCTCTCTCTCCCTGGAGAAACATCTGTCTCTCCCTGTAGAAACATAGTATTATTACCATAATCCCCAGAACTGCAATTTACTTTGTTCAACCTATAGGCCACTCGCATTACATAATGTTAATTAGAAATTATTTGTGACAAAAAAATACATGAAAATTTAAATTCATAATGAACTATCTAATTCAGTGTAACAACTCAAGTTCTATAAACATATACAAACTGAAGATAATACAAAAAGTTTGTTATACTGAGTGAATACAGCCAGAAACTGAGTAAATGTTTACACTCTTAAGCCTCCATTAGGAGTCAGCATCTGTCATCATATCATAGAATTACCTTTTCACTGCAGCTGATATCTGTGCTATAAATATGACAATTCTACAACTTATTAAAAGATTGCTCTGTTTCTGTCAAATGCCATGCCACTTAAGCTGGAAACTAAAAAAGGGCTTTAATACTCATTTATATGCTTTCTCCTACACCAAAAATGTTGGAAATAATACTCTCTGGGAAACAGTGACTTCTTCAGTATAGCTTTTCCATCATTGTGAGTTACTGTACCATTTAACTTATCTTAACTTACTTAAAATTAACCAGGGAAAGTCTATGGCTCTGGTTTCTCTTTGAAAGATAAGGCAACATATAGCCTAAATCATGATTTTTATGCTCTGCAACATGCAAGTGTTAGTTGTATCCATTAAATATACAAAAATAGGCTATTAAATTATGAAAAATTATAACAGAAGTATATAACTATCTCAGAGTTACTAACCAGGTCTCTTGGGACATATGTTAGTAGCTTACAACATCCCTGCTCAATACCACTTGCTCTAAATGGCAGGTAGCCTAATTCCCACTAGTCTTTTCTTACAGAATTACCCAGCTCTTCCACCACCCACCCTATTACCCTGTATAACACTACCAGATCCCTAACTCTAACCCTGAATTTCCTATCCAGTTCCTAAACCCTAACCTGAGTCTTGTCCTCCTAATCGTAACCCTAAAACTCCCGTCCTAGTACCTAAACCTAAAGTCCTCAAGTGTCGCCTAACCCTAAACCTCCATTGTCCCTCCATAAACTTAAAATTCCCACTTCCTAAACCTCAAACACCACTGCTCCTTCATGACCGTAAAATTCCTAATCACTCTCTAAACCAAAAACTCCATTCCCCTTTCCTAAATCTAAAGTCGCTGACCACTGCATAACCCTAAATTTCCTTCATGCTTAATAAACCAAAAATTTCTTTCCCAATTCCTCACATTTAAAAATTGATGCTCCATAACTCAACTCCTCTCCCAGTCTCTAATCCTAAAACTCACCTCCTGCTCCCTAAACCTAAATCACCCTCTCAATCATTGTCTGAAGCCTTGAGTTACACTCCTACCCCCTTCCATTCCCTTCTCATGGCCTCTGCACTTACCTTGCTCTAAACTTATTTAGTACCTAAACCGCCAATATGAGTTTGGGCAAACTGCAGCAGCCAGGCAAAGAGAGTGGATCTGCCACACCTTGCATAAAATCATATTTAAGTTTGAGAGACAGTGGCAGCCCATGCTAGCTGCAAGACACACACATCTCTGGCTTTGAGACAGTGGTCTTTGAGTCCTTGGGACTCAGGGTCTTGTAGTGGACCCTATCAAATCAGTTGGTCTGTCATCTGTCATAAAAAAAAAAAAACTACTACCAAAAGGGTTCTTATTAAATTAAACAAATAAAAACACAAAATTCACGGACTGCACCAAGCCGCTTTAATAAAGAGCTAAAAGGCTCCAAAATACTAAGCGCTTTCACCATCAAAGCTAATGGCTTCTTCAGAGTAAAAGGAGCTCACAATCACATTATTTAAATACAAACTTCCACCTGCACATTAACCAATCATATTTCTTGCTTAATTAACAATCCCAATGAACATTATGTTGTAGTGTTCAATGAACCATAGAACATGCATACAAAACCTGCTTAAAAGCACATATAGAACATATGTTTATATATTTATATACATATTCCCCATAAACATTCACTTTGAACATACACATTATGCACATATTTTACTGCTGTTATTAAAACCTTATTTAAATTATTACAAACCTTTTCCCCAATAAATCATAACAAAATGACTTCAAACAACCATTGCCCTTTGTTTCAAAATGGGCTTGATGGAAATATGGTCGTTGAGTCCAGGATAAGTTGTTGCATTTAATATCACCTGCCATTTTAATTCTAAAAACTCAACTCTAACATTATCATCACCCTCTTTCTCACTTGTCATTGCCCGATCAACTATAAAAAATATACACTTTTTAAAATTGACACAATTCTTGGAATGTAAATATAACGCATTATGATTATCCTTGTTCTTTATAGCCCTCTGATGTTCTTCTATCCTTTCCCTTAACCTACGTATAGTTTTCCCTACGTAGAAACCTGCACATGTTGTGCAGGTTGCAAGGTAGACAACTTTCTTAGAATTGCAACTACATTTACCTGGGCATGAAATAATTCTATTGTACCCCCTCACAGTCACATAGGGTCCATCATTAATATATCTACAGTACCTGCAAGACCCACATTTATACATTTGTGAACTTGTAAATTTAATTTGTGATCTCTCTAATATATTTTTTATAGTTAAACCTCTTGAAAATATTACGTTTGGTGTTTGACCTAATTCTTTTTTGATATCCATGTTAAATGCCAAGTCCCAAGATTTCCCAACAATATCAATAATATTGGATGTCTGGAAATTATATTTCAAGACTAAAGCTCTGGAATCGAACATTTCTGAGTGTTCGATTCCAGTACTAAACTATGAGCCTATGAGCCTATGAGAAAGTTCTGTTCTTTCTATTACGTCAGTAACCCCACTATTTTCTACCAAGATAGGTTTAAATGATGTCCTCCTTCTTTTCATCACCTCTTTTTTAACTGAAATCAAGTTTCAGTGGGTAACCTCTATCGAGAAACATTCCTGTTAATTTATACGTCTCACTTTGATAAATCTTACCATTACTTACAAGACGTGACAATCGGACCATCTGCCCTTTGATCACGCTTCTACGTTGATGTAATAGATGGTAACTTGAAAAATGCAAAAGTGAGTTACTATATGTCTCCTTTCTATAGATGTTACTTTTGAGACCTTCCCTTGTCTTAGTAAGCTTTATATCCAAAAAATATATTGTATTGTTTTCCCACTTGAATGTAAAAGAAAGAAACGGGGTGGTAGAATTAAGGTATTCCAACAAAATTCTTAGCTTCATCTTCATTTCCCCTCCAAAGGATCAGTATATCATCTATAAACCGATTATACAATACAATATATTCAAAAAAAGGGGTAGGGAACAGAAATGTTTCTTCCCAATGTAGAAGTACCAAATTCGCAAAAATGGGGGCACATTTGGCCCCCATTGCCACCCCTGACATTTGATGGTAAATTTCTCCCTCAAATATCATGTAGTTGTTTCTAAGCACAAGTTCCATGAAATTAACTACATTATTCAACTTTACAGTGGTCAAGTGTTTACTTTTCAAAAGGCTTTCCCTAAAGTATTCCAGCCGCTCTTCTTGTGGTATTGTTGAAAATAAATTGACCACATCAATGGTGAGAAATGACCAATTCAAGTCACCTTTGTCAATCCTACTAAGTCGCTGTTGACAATGCCATGAATCCTTTAGTATATGCCCAAATTTATTCAGCAAACCTTGTGTGTTCCTATCTACATATGCTGCCAATGGTTCAGTTTTGGACCCCCTTGCTGCCACTATCGGTCTGAAAGGGGGGTCATTCATATTTTTATGGATTTTGGGAATGCCAAACACAACAGGTGTAACTGGGTGTTCAACTAACAAAAATCCATAATCTTTCTCCTGAATCCCCCCTTCCAACAAGGTGTCCATTAGAAATACATCTATTTTATGATATGCTATATTCATCTCACATCTAGATGCTCTCTGGTATGTGGTGTCATCATCTAAAATAATTTGCATTTTAGCTACATAATCAAAGTGAGTCATGATGACAACCCCACCCCCTTTATCGGGGTTTCATTATTCTAACTTCTTTATTTGTGGTCAATTATTTCATTGCTAATCTCTCCAAATCTGTGAGGTTATCTTGTTCCCTAGATTTATTCTTTTCCAAATATGCTCGCATATTATTAACAGAGAATTTCTCAAATAATGCCACATCTTTATCAGTGGGTGGAATAAATGCACTTTTCCTAGTTAATAGTGAAGGAATAAAATCTCTCTGTACAATTTGCCTTTTGAATTGTAAAGCTAAATTCAACTGCCTAGTATATATTTTCAAACTAGTAAACAAGTCCACAATGTTATAACAAAACACAAGCACATATCTAAACCCCTTTGCTAGTAGGTCATGGTACATTTCTTTTATTTCCAAGGTACTGAAATTATAAATAGTGAAGCCAGCTTTCGTACTCACTTCACATCTAAATTCAGCTACATCATTATTACAAACAAATACACCTGTTGAAATGCTGTTATCAACCCTAAAAGCATCCTTGGGACTCAGGGTCTTGTAGTGGACCCTATCAAATCAGTTGGTCTGCCATCTGTCATAAAAAAAAAAAAAAAAAAAAACTACTATCAAAAGGGTTCTTATTAAATGATCGAAGACGCATTCGAATCAAACTTGAAAGCACGAAAAGGCAAAATAGCGAAATGGCTTATAAGCGAATTCTTTCCCTGGGAAAGAAATCACTTGACTGCTTCCGTTACTTTGCCATTTTCATCACTGTAGTGCGATCTCAGAGTTGGTATATTTAACTGGGAGGGGGGGTCGGGGCGAAGCCCCCCACTTTATATAATGATTTATTTTTTTTTTTTTTGTGGAACAACGATTCTTTTTCCCCTGGAAAAAATTGCTGTTCTAAGCATTCGAGATTGTAAGCTTTCACTTACATGGGTTCGAAAAATCATTGTTCGCTTTTTTATGCAATTGATGATTTAACATAGACCCTATCAAAAAAGCTCTCTTGTGAAAAGTCCTGTTTACACTAAATCACTGTAAAGCATGAATTAAAATTTAGAACAAATTATAAGCATTTAATTGGAGCTACAAACATTCAGACTAACTTTAGTATCACAGAGGACATCCTTGCTTGTATAGTTTTCACTAGCAGTTAATATTAAACATATTCTTCTTTAGCTGCACCTTTCATAAACAGCCAGCTGGAAATTCCTATGGGAAGCACTAATAAAGAAAACATCATAGCCCATGCTTTATGCAGTTAATGTAACGTATATAAATGTCTCAGTCACTCTACTAGCTCTCTGTCTTCCACAACCAGTTTTAAAATATTTTACTTCAGTTTGCATAAAACTTATAAATGAACATTTATTCATTACTGGCCTTAAAGAAAGAGTTCTTCATACTGTTGCTAATAAACAGTTCAGTACTGAATTCCTCAGGATTTACAGGTTTTGAGGGCAAAATAATGAGATGCCATGAATTCCCGAGTGGCCCCCTTTAATTCCCGATATATATATATATATATATATATATATATATAAAACTTTAAATTTATGGCTGATGTCACCAAACATCGCCAGCCTACAGGGGCATGCATGATGACATCACCTTCATGTGACAGACTACCTGCTGGACTCCGTCTGGGTCAGATATTTGAACTGTTTTGGAGGGAAATATAGGGAATATAGCAGTATGGCATTGGCATCAAGTGGAGCAGAGTATCAGTGTGCACAATTTAAGTTCTGCTACTGCAGAGTCAGCCCAGCACCCACAATAAGAAAAGCCTCCATGTAAGAAAAAAGCAAAATAATACAAAATGTGGTTTGTTTAGCTGGGAGCTGAGGGGGGAGGGGTGGCAGCTTGCATCCTGTTCTTCTGTCCGTCCACACAATTGAGCTGCTGTATTTAATTCTAAGTAAGTATGGATTGCTGCTCTACATTTGTAAGTGTTGCAAATTTTAAACCAACCGTTTTTTGCTGTATTCTGTATTCAATTATAAGTAAGTATGGAATCCGGACTTACTTAGAATTGAATACAGAATACAGCAAAAAATGGTCAGTTTAAAATTAGCAATGAACACACACACACACACACACACACACACACACACACACACACACACACACACACACACACACACACACTAGCAGCAATCTGGACTCCAGATAAGTAAGTCCAGCCAGATTGCTGCCATTTGTAATGGTTGCTGCTTTATTCAAGCTGCTGTTTGCTCAATTGTCCAGACTGCTGCCATTTGTAAAGGTTGCTCAATTAATTTGTAAGGGTTGCTCAATTCTGTGTTCTGTATGTGTGTGTTCTTTGCTAACTTTAAACGTAAGGGTTGCTGCTCTATTCAAGCTGACATTTGCTCATTTCTAAGTAAGTCCAGATTGCTGCCACTTGCTCACTTCTAAGTCCAGGTTGCTTGTGTGTGCTTTCCCATTCATAAGGGTTTCTCTGTGTGCTGCCATTTTTAAGCGTTGCTCAGTTCTGTGTGTTGCCATTTGTAAGGGTTGCTTAATTCTCTGTGTGCTGCCATTTGTAAGGGCTGCACAATTCTCTGTGTGCTGCCATTTGTAAGGGTTGCTCAGTTATCTGTGTGATGCCATTTGTAAGGGTTACTCAATTCTCTGTGTGCTGCCATTTGTAAGGGTTGCTTGTGTGTGTGTGTGTGTGTGTGTGTGTGTGTGTGTGTGTGTGTGTGTGTGTGTGTGTGTGTGTGTGTGGTGTGTTTGCGTAAAATGCCTCATTTAAATATACCTGGTGGTTAGTGCTACTCAGGGTCAAAACCTGTACTTTAGGTGCAAGAAGCAAGAGCCTGAATTCTCTACCCATACCACTTAAGAGCTATAGGCTCAACTCCTTAAATCACATTTTCACAGAATGTCTGAAATACTTTTGGTCTGCTCCTGTTAAGTTTTGTGGTTTTCTGGCAAATCAGTGAGAAATTAATTAACTAATGCTAGCCATTTAAGTTTCAGTCTTCCTATTTTTCAGGAAATGCATGGTAACACAAAAAAATATTCTAGCAACTTTACAAGATTATACAAGCAATGTTTAAAATGTGTCCCTGCTTTTTGGGCTTTTGTCCTCCCACAATAAATTCTGGCCCTTTCCAGATTTCTTGCCCTGCAAAGTTGAGATATAATTCACTGTCAAGTGAAGTTTTCAAGGAGCTGAGAGCTTCAGGGGAAAAGAAGCTTAGTGCTGCTTATGCCAAGTGTATTTGCATTGTTAGTAGCACAACAGATAGTATACTTGGATTTGATGCAGAAGGCTGTATGTTCTACTCCCACAGTATGTAGATGGATTGTCATTACTGTACTGTGTTGCACTTTTAAAATGAGTGTATGCTGCAGTCCTGAGAAAGTCCTCCTTTGAAGGAGATACCTAGTAGCTATGAACCTGTTAACAGTTTGACATCCATTCACTACTGCAATATTACTAGCTTATAATTTTTTTAATGCAACATAGGCAATTTATTCTTCAAGGGTAACAGGCACTTTACTTGTAGATGAAACAATGAAATATTAAGGTCCATGAGGTGTTGTCTAAAATAAAGACCAAAAACACATACATAGACCAAATAAATCCTTTTTTTTCTGAGGAGGTAAAAGCCAGTGAACTTTCATAATCTAACTAACTAGTTCAATGAAAGCTTGACTGGAATTAAATGATCAACCCCCCCCTTTTTTTTCTGATTGTCTACATGGGGTCTGCTGTTGTTTGTCAGCTGCAAAAAATCTCTCTCAATTCAATGCAGTTAATTTTATTTTTATAAAAGAAAATTGTACTTTAGTTTTATACAAGTTAAAAGTCTGATACATGTTCAAATGCTTATATTAGTAAAACGTGTCTATATCATAACATTGACAGCTTAGGTTGTCGAACCAAAATCATTGACACCTAAGCGTCGAAAGCTAAAAACAGCGAATGGCCAAATCATCAAATTCTTTCCTAGGGATAGAATTCACTTGGCCATCTGCAAACAAAATAAACAAACACACTTAAACATAGTGAGGGGCTTCACCCCCCCCCACCCCCTAACTAAATATACCAACTCCGAGACAGCTGTACATTGGGGAAAGGGCAAATCCCTGAGAATGGCCATGTGAATTCTTTCCCGAGGAAAGAATTTGATGATGTGGCCATTCGCTGTTTTAAGCATTCGACGCTTAGGTGTCGATGAATACGCATTCGACAACCTAAGCTGTCAGCAAATCAGTAGGGACCCAATAAAACACTATTGTTCTGGTTATATTTTGTGTTTAATAGTTTGTCTATTCTTCAATAGTTGTTTGAATGCTACTATCCCACAACTCCATTGAAGTGGGTGGGGTTACATAATTATATATGCAAATTTTATGTTAATCAGCATACCGATTTTTGGCCAGATGTGCCTACTTTTCTTGGGGCTTTGTTCAGATTTTTGATGTTTCCAGGTTGAGATGTATGTTTAGTGGTCTACAGCAGCTGAGTGGAACATGTTAGGCCCTAGGTACTAAGTTAACTGCTTAGAACAAGCAACACTAAAGGACTTAAACTCTCTTGCATAACTATTCCAACAGTCTGACATTGTATGCACTGGATAAGGTTCTGCCTCAAGCTTACAATAGGAGAAAAAAATGAAAAGCGGGCAATTTGAAGAGAAGGTTTGGTTGCTTCTTTTTGAAATACATGCACACAAGGAAGCACTCAAGTCTATAGATACCACCAAAACCCAATTCCAAAAAGAAG
Source organism: Protopterus annectens (assembly GCF_019279795.1). Taxonomy (NCBI): domain Eukaryota; kingdom Metazoa; phylum Chordata; order Ceratodontiformes; family Protopteridae; genus Protopterus; species Protopterus annectens. Next base: position 846,105,135 of record NC_056733.1, on the reverse strand, counting down.
CTTAGGAATCACCACCCAAACTCTAGGATAAGTATAAACGGATGACAGATCATGCCTGAAAACTCGGCTGTGCTCTGCATGCAGCCCAGTGTCTAATGTTTAACATGACATCTTTATGAAAGAAACCACAAAGTAATGTGCGGCAGGACATGGTTATGACCACAGAAAAGCCTAATTCAGCCAGTCCATTGTTGTCTATAGCCACCATTTCAAACACTACATATAAGTGTTTTAGTCAAATGTATGTGCTACAAATTCCACTCATATTTAGGTATGTCCCAGTAGTGTTTTTATATTTCTGTGTCAGTCTTCTTCCAATCTTTTTTCTTGTTTTATTTAGGTTGATGCATTGTGGTTCTCCTTTCCCAAGTATAAGCATACACAACCTCTGTTAGTTTTATCATTCAGGCAAACATCATAAGTCAGATATAGTTTTGAACATAATGATGAGACAAACCATTAGGCATTAGGCTTATTCTCCTGCCCCAAAGTGCACTCCCAGCTTCTTTTACGATAACTATTGTGGTTATGGCATGGTTGCTCCTATCCACATGACAGCATTTCCATAGTCTGTGCTGCTCAAACACCATCATCTGTGCTGTTCCTGGTTGCACTCAGATACTTTTGAAAACTACTTTCCATAGATAATACATCGCTTTAATGGTGACTGTTATGGAATTATTCTGTGTTTGGTTACACTCGCACTCACAAAGGATGCAGTAACCAACTGAAATTCATCAAGTATTCAGTACATTCCTCTTCTTCTCTGCTAAGAATTCATAGATGTGCCTGCATCTTTACTTGGGGCTAGCAACAACATTTCAACATACAGGCTACGCAATGTTACTCTGAGACTTTTGAGTGTGAGTACACACACACACACACACACACACACACACACACACACACACACACAATTAGAGAAAACTGTTGAGGGTGAAGGTGACTGCAAAAGAACTAATTACTTTTATTGAGCAAATTAAGAACTTTAAGTAATTTTCCATCATCGCACGTTTTATTTCTGCATTTTTTTTAATTTTCTTTTGTAAATTTGGTTAGGTTTGGTATGAGGGCTGGTTCTGAGACTCTTTTCAGCCACACTCCTGGCATAAGCCAGTGGACAAAGTAAAACAGCAGCAGGGATACAGACGGAAGATTATGCAGTGATTTTACAGTTCTATAGTAGAGACACAGACAAAAATGTACAGCTTCATGTACTTTGTACTAACACTATTCACATGCAACATCACACGGACATTTTGCTGACATTTTTCAATGTAAATAAGCATAAATTATAGAAATTACACTAAATGAAGCATTGCAGAGCAAGAGCTTAACTTGCTGTAATAACATAAATGCCCTACGGCAAAAGCAGTTATGTAAGCTCAAAACTACATATGGGTATTAAATTTTTGGCTCTCGTGAGAGTTAAGGTTCCCTCTTGTAGTGAACTATGAGAATGGCATGGTGACCAGAGTTTAAGCTTGTTTGAGAGATAGGGACAATAGTTCCAACAGTTTAGGTTACGTAACCTAAGCTATGTTGCAGAGGGGGAGAAGGAAAGCTGGCCTTTTTCAATTTAATTGGGCAACATTTAGCTTTAGCTGAGGATGATGTGAATACAGTCTCCAGTTTAGGGGAAGGAACTAAACCTGTAGAATTTTATTCAATGTGATTTGCAGGTGATTAGGGTTTAGGAATCTATGAAATCAAAGACAAGTTATATTCTAGTTTCAGAGTTAGCAGATTTAAACCAGTTGCCAGTCAAGCCACTGATTAGAATAGACTACTGACCTTATAGCTTAACATGACTTTAATTTTAGAAGTGATTTATTCACCAGATATACTAACTGATTAATTAGATTCTTCAAATTAGTTATTAAAGACAACCTGGCAAAGAGAGCTGTTTCAACATTTTTGTAATACTCTCAAAGGTTTGACAACTTTGAGTTTAATAGTAACAAAAGTGCACAGATGTCTGTATCTGCTTCAATGGTATGGGTTTCTGACCCCTCCATTAAAAAGTCCACAAAATTTTATTTAGTCAGAAAATTTTGTGTGAAACAGCCACGACTTGTGAACCACAAATGAAACAATCACATTTGGTTCCAGTCACAACTCTAGGTATTAACAGCAGTTAGGGATTACGGGATTATGTTTAAGGTACATTATCAAGAGGGAGCAGGAGTGAGTACCTACTGATTAGAAACTAAAGGCCATCCGGCTGTTCTTACTAGGGTTAGTTAGTAGCTTTTAAGAAAGAAAGCACTAGTTTACCATACTAAAGGTATGCTGCAGGAAGACTTTAACATGAACAGTGAGTGGGTCCAGACTGCAGGAACAACCAATCATCTACAAACAAGGCATCCTTAAGGTGAGAAGTCCTGTGTGATGTCAGTTATAAATAATAATAATAATAATAATAATAATAATAATAATAGTAATAATAAAGAGTTGGATTTGTTTTATTAACTCATTACAGATAACTGACACCTCCAGGTGCTTCTGCAGTTGTATCCTACTGATGTCTGTAGGTGTTGAATATTGCTTGTTCATATTTACATCAATAATTTCAAAACCATGCTACCTACCAAGGTGTTAAAAGATTTCCTCTTAATGCTTACACAATGACAAACTCAACTTTATTGATAATTAACCTCTGTCTATTGCATGTAAATAAATATTCATAATTGTATAATATTTATTTATATAGATATACATTTCATTTTTTTCTAAATAGCTCAACAACTAAGTAATAAAGCAGAATTGCTTAGCTTTATATGAAAGCTCTCAGCTGAACATACAAAATGATGCTAACAGTGTGTGTGTAACTTGAGTGGTTGCTGAGATATTCAAAGTTGTTTACAAAATATTACAAATGTAACAGTTATTGTTTTTACTGTGATTTATAAAATTCAGTTTAAGACCGAGAACTTAGACAATACCACCATAAAAACAGTTTGTGCTGAAAAGTCTGCCATTTATACTTCTTTGGTAACCCCAGTGTTTCAGATATATGAACGTTTGTTTGAAATGTTAGGCCATAATTTGATTCTTGTAAAAAAGCTTAGGCTCGCTCATTGAAAGTAACTCTGCAAACTTTCAGAACTCCATTGTATGGAATGAGTTAAACTTGAAAAATGTGTCCTAGTATTTAAAAACAGAGTCATTTCACCAGGTCAATATGAAAGCTTCTTGAGCTGATCCAGTAGTAAGTAGTTCACAGGAAAAGAGGTTCCCAGCAAATCAATAAAGATAACTCTGGTGGGTTTTCCATCACCGCGGTTACACCATATGAAGTCAATGACAGACAGAAAGGATTATAAAATCCTAACTTCTGTAGTGCTTTGCAAACACCAATAAGACTTAAAATGCTGATCTTCATGACTGTGATAAATAACACTGACATACATATCTCTCAATTGTCCCTAATTTCACCGATGTCCCTGGTTTTGCCTTATATTTTTATCCTTTCGCTTGCATAACTTTTAATTTTCTGGTAAATTATTGAGAATTATAGTCAACTAATAAATCTAGACATTAGAGTTTTTATACTTTTTACTAAAAAAATGCATGTTGATACAAAACCTGTTATTCTATGTTTATGTTAATTAGAGTAATATTTAAAAATAGTCCCTGATCTTGAGTTTTTCCCCCACTGATGCAGGCAGTATAACTTATTTCTTAAAGCAACAGACATAATATAACTAACAGGTTTGTGTCCAACAGTTTCTGCTTACATATTACTAAAGTCTGAGCAAGTGACACAGTTGTTCAATGAACCCCTATAATCTGCACAAATGGGTGATGTAACATGATAGGACATGCTGAGTTACTGAAAGAATAAATGGTTGTAGCAGTATATTATAATACATACATAATTTTAGAATCAAAATGAATATTAGCAGAAACGATGATTAGTCTTACCTAGCTCCATATCTATCCTACCAAATGCAGAAGGCATTCCTAAATTATTAATGGTTTCACCTTCTCCATATTACAAGATTCCCATTTGTCTTTTGTATATACTCTAGAACTCTTTCACTGTTCATGTTGTAACTCATCTCCTCAGTATCTTACATGTAATTATCAACCTTTTTGTGATTAAACTCTGCCTCATTTTACAGTCTGTTTTACCCCTTCCATCTTTACTTTATGCCCATTGTTTTTAGACATTTTCTTGTTTTTTTCTGAATCTTGTTTATATCACTTATATATTTAATTCATATTACACTAACGCAACACATTTATCTCCTAAAGGAAATGAATTCTGAACTCCCTCAGATTTCTCTTTATATTCCATTTTCCCAGTGTTCACAGAGGTCTGTCCTGCACAAATGGATACAGTACTCGGAGTGCTACAAAAAAGAATTCATAATTACTGCAAAGTATTTCCCAAATGACAGTTTTTTCACACAGCTATATATTTTTTTACTCCTTACAGCGATACAACAACAGCTCTGAGAATGAATAATGAGTTTGGCCTTCAATGCTGTTGATTTGAATTGCATATATTGAGTGAAAAATTGTTTATAATAAAATAAACATATAGTTTAATGTGAGTAAATTATTATTGATTTTATTTTGCAAAACCAGTTCCAATGGTGATTTGTAATCAGAAACATATAAAATCAAGGATGAAATGATTAGCTTTCCAGCTTTATTTAAAAAAACAAAATATGCACAAAGCAAACAGGATTCTGACAGCATGATCTACCGATCAATCAGAGCTTGCAGCTGTATAATACTATACATATCAACAGCATGTCCAAGCTGACAGGCACAAGAGCTTTAAAAACTGGCAACACTTACTACTTACCCTTAAAGGGGAAACAGAAGAAATTAATCAAACTGAACTGCCAGGGCTTTCACTACATCTGAGTGAGTGGTAGACAGCTACAAAGCACAGCGTAGAAAGCAATTTACTGCACCTGTCAACTCTGCAGCTTTAAGGCATTATACCCATGGTGACCCAGTGTGATCTCTTAGAAGCCAAAAGTTTATTAAGTAAATAAATAAATAAAAGTTATTAATGCTCTGTTGCAGACTGCATGTTGCAAAGCTGAATATTACTCCACATATAGGTAATATTGCACATGTTAAGGAAAGTGCATTGTTAGAGTCACCAACATCACAGTCTTGTGTCTCAAATCATGGCTCACAAACTCATATCCAGGTGAACTAGGTTTGATCCCCAACACTTCAATATGCATTTTTTGTAAGCTCTATACAAATCACTTTAACCAGATTAAAAGTCTTTGGGTTACCTCTGGAAAGTGGCACTAATGTCTAGCTGACCTTACTTGGTTGCCACAGAAAAATAAATAAGACAGGAGATAAGGTTTCGTTAACACACCTATTGTCTGTTTTTTACCTATACTGTCAAATTTAATGAATGCCATAGCAGTTCAGTCTTATCTGTTTATCTTTGTTGTTTAAGGGGTGAATCATTAATGAAGACAGGACCTAAAGAACATGTTCTTCATATTCTATATGGTTCAGGATACTTAACCCATGCTTAGGTAAGAATCACTTCCTGCTTAGCCAACAGCCCTCCAACACAGATAGCACTAGAATTGTCTCAAATTTATTCAAAGAATTTGTCTACTCCATTAGAGATTTTGATCCCTATAGCAATTTATGAAACTATTTATTTCATTCAGTGCCATACAAAATAATAATATTGCCTTGCCTCTCCATGAGTTGTCCATTGTATAACTTTAAATTACGTTCTTGTGCCTTCCTTTTTTGTACGCAGCATACACCATGTTTGTTGCTCTGCTCTGAGCTGCTTGTATCCTTTTTGTGTCCATATCAAAGCAAGGCCTACACAACTGCATATGATATTCCAGATGGAGTATTATCAAATATCTGCACAGAGGAAGAATATCCTCTTGCTTTTCACTGGTGATACCTAATACTCTACTTCCTCACTGCTCACTTTCCTCCAGCTCACCTGGCATGACATCAGGAGTTTCAGACAACGATCTCCTGCCTTTCAAATTTCATAACACCTGCCTTATTAACATGTACCCTCTTCAACTTACACTCGCCCACGTTACTGATTGGCCTTGTTTTTTTAATGAATACAATAATTCTTTACCCCTTTTAAAAACACATGGATATTCTCTTGTTTTTGCATAAAGCTCATTGTAATTTTATTCTGATGGTCCTAAGACTCTTACACCAGCCCATACACTCTTATATGCACCCATCGGCTTTTGTTTTGTAACAATTTACAAGGTCTCTTCTAACTCTCTTGTAACCCATCGAGAAGCAGCCTACATTTTTAACCTTTTTAAATATATTAATAATGTTCTTCCACTTTCTTATGCTCTTTCTTATGATGCCACACTCTAGCTTTGATCTCATAAGGGTAACAAACAAGTATAACATTTCTTTAAAAATGACCCCAAGTGTCCAGTTGTGGCAATCAAATAGTAAAGTCCCACTCACCTGTATTTCAAGATCCTTAAATTCATCTACTCTCAGTTTGACAATTTCCAGTTTTACAAAACCGCACAAATATTTTTCCTCCAAAACACAAAATGAGTCTTTATGACACTAAAATTCGATTTACTTAACATGCTCACTGATAAACATAATTCAAGTGTTTTTTTCTGACCACCTTCCCGATTCTTTTTTACATTCATAATTCTTAATACCAGTCATGGTTTTTCCTCTCTCCCATGCAAAAAGGAAACAAAGTACAGCTGTAGAAGGACTTTCCATGACAGTAGATGTCCTACTGGTTACTTTTGCAGTATTTCAAACTGTTGGGTTATCTTGATAAATAACTGTAACATCCAGCTGGGGTACCAAAGCCAAAGCCAAAACCTTCCATAGAGTATTATGTGCAACCTATGACCTAAGCCTGCAGGGGTAAGGGTACACAGTCAGATGCATGAACATGAATTCTCAGACTACCTCCATGTCGGTAAGCCTGAAGAGGTCTGAGAGACAAATTATGATGGACAGATAAGAGGGAGCAGGCAGGAAGGCAGTGATGTCCCTTAGTCCATGAGGAGGAAAGGGATAAGAATCAGGAAAGGGAGAGGGTAGGGAGGGAATGAATCCTGTAACAGCGATCAGTAGGATAGCTACTGTTATGGAATGTTCTTACACAAGTGTACTATCTCCTTCCTTAAATCACTGTTACAGTATTCCAAAATGCTGGGTGATTCCCAAAGCTTAAGATGAAAGAAGGGTGGTTGGATGTTGTATAGGAAAACTGTCCAATAGAATTGAAAGGCCTGACCTGCAGAAGGCAGTCCTGGATCTAGAATAGGCATTCACTCTAATGTTTTGTAAAGTGTGTACCAAAGACCAAAGTAGCCAATTCAATAATGCTCCTAGAATCAATCCCATTGTCAAAGGCTCAAGATGATGGCACAGATCTGGAAAACTGTGCCTTTGCTGAAGAGGTAAAGGATTTGCCATGCTGAGTTGTTGAGTTTAGCAAAAGGTAATGGATTTAGAGATACAGTAAGTAATAGTTTGTTTAGAAACCGGGTTCCTCGTTTTAAATCCTGGACTTAGACAAATATTTTGATTTGCAGATATAGTTTGTCTTTCCAAAGTAAAATCTGAGTTGTCTGAGGACATCAAGTAAATGAAGGATTCTCCCTCCTCCTCTATGTTGGATAGGGAAGAAGGTAGGTAGGGACACTTAGTTCACCACTTTGGGCATGAAGGAGGGTTTGGCCCTAAATGACTCATTATCCTTGTGAAAAATTAGGAAGGGAGGGATAGCTACAATGGCCTGCAACTCTTAGACTCTTTTGGTAGAGGTAGGGCTACCAGAAGAATGGTTTTCCAAGTACAGAATTTGATAGAAGCAGAGGCTGCTGGCTTAAAGGGAGGTAGAGTACATTTTTCCACACAAAATTGAGGTTCCAAGCAGGGGTAATAGTTTTCCTAGGTGGTTTTAGGTAGAGAACATCTTTAAGGAACCACTTAACCTTTGGTCTAGCCGGAAGAGGGGGATCAAGTGAAAGGCAAGCAGATATACCTGAAATGTGGGCCTTGATCAATGAGTATGTTAGACCAGATTTCAGTAGGTCACATAGTTAGGAGAGGACTATGTAAGACTTTCTGGTGGAAAGTTTCATTGCCTCCTGGGAAACCTTCATCACATCCTTAGAGCACTGGCATTTAAAAGGCACCAGAATCATATCATCCATATCACAATGTTGAAGGCTGGTCGGTTTGGATGTAGAAGCGAGGCCTTCTTTTTTGTAAGCAAGTTCAGTTTGCAGGGAAGTTTCTGGTGATGGCCATTGGCTAAATGGAATAGAAGGAGGAGCCACTACTGCCTTGGCCAAAAGAGAGTAACCCATGTGACCTTCCAGCATTCCTTTTGTAATCTTTAGTAAGGCCTTGGGAAAAAGAAGTGGAGAGAAGGCATACAGGTACTTCACCTTCCAATGAAAGGACATTGCACCAATTTGGTGCAGAAAAGTGGAAGCTGTTTGTTGTTGATGGAGACAAAGAGATCTAGTTACTCCCCCCCCCCCATTTGTGGAAAATGTTTGGGAAGATCTCCCTTTTCAGCATCCATTCATGGGGTCATCCCTTGATTTGCGTGGACTGTCTGCTAATATATTTTCCTGTGAAGGAATGGAAACTGCTTGGAGAGAGGAAATTTACTTTTGTGACCTACTCCCAGGCTTAAAGGACAGTTGGCACAGCTGACAAGATCTGGTGTCCTTCAGTTTGTTTATATATCACATGACTGTGGTGTTGACTGGGAACACTCTTAAAGGACCTGGTTTCCAATGGTGGCTGAAGATCTGTAGAGCCTGAAGTGGTAGTCACTTCCTTCAGATTTATGTGTTCTGGTCGTACGTTTTTTGTCCACAGTCCATGAACTTTCTGGTTGACTGACCAGGCTCCTGATGTGTTGTTTGATGCATCTGTGTGCAGCTCTTGCTTTAGTGTTTGCAGTTTGAAAGGTAGTTCAGGGTTTAACTTTATTTGTGTATCCACCAAAGTATCTCCATCTTTAAGCAGAATAGGTGTGGAAGTATTGCATCCAGTGGCTGTGAATGCCGGGACCAGGTGGACTTCACACTGGCTCTTCCTCATGTGAAATCTGACAAAAGGAGCCATGGGCATGGTCACTTTGTGAGTACCAGAACTCTGGGAGATTTTCTTGCTGTACAGAACTGGAGGGGAAAAATAGAGAGGAAGTAACTGAACAGACCTTCCTCTTTGTCTAGTGGTAGGAAAGCCTGCATGAGTTTGGTGTTTAGTCTGCACCCCAAGGAAACAATATCTTGGGTTGGGGTCATAGCAAACTTTTTGAGGTTTAATGTGAATCCCAAGCCCTGAAGGAGGGACAGGGTGAAGCTATTGTGTATCAAGTATATCTGCTGAGATGGTGCCTGTACTAACAGGTATGTAGGGAAATATCTGTTTTCCTTCTGTTCTGCAGAAGGCTATGATGGGGGCAGAACATTTTGTGAAGACCCACAATGCTGTAGAAAGCCCAAAAGCAAAACAGAGAATGGAAAATGTAATAAGCCAGTTGAAAATTTCAAAAAAGTCCTGTAAAGAGGATGGATAGGGATGTGAAGGGAGGCATCCTTTAGGTCAAGAGACAATAAGAAGGTTTGAGGTATAATGAGAGGAGACAGAGTTTGTAGGGATAACATTTTGAAGAAAGGTATCTGTAGAAAAGTGTGAGAGTGAAGAGATCCAGAATTGGTCTCCAGTAGCCTTGCTTTCTTAGTACAAGAGAAAGTCTGACATAGAACCATTTTGCTATCTATTGACTTGGAAAAGGCTTCACTGTTCCCTGTTGAATTAGAGTTTGGATGATGGGACAGACCAGCTGAATCTGGTTGTGATGAGCCAGGGGAATGCTTGTGAATGGGGGAAACTCTTTCCAAGTCATTCTGTATCTATGCTGCAGTAGTGCAGCAGGGCAACAGGAACAACTGCCCCAGGTGCAAAGTGTTGGGGTCACAATCAGCCAGTCCTGATCTCTATTTATGTAATGCAATACCAGCTTTGAAAAGCTGGTATTGCATTTGCAGTCCGATCTGAGCAGTGTAGTGCTGAATGTGTGATCTAAAGTGTAGCAACTACTTGCTACATTATAGCAAACACTTTGCTATTGCTTAAAAGTTTGCAAAAAAAAAAACTTTTTTTTTTTTTTTTTTTATCTAAAACCTGAGAGCTGTAGCACTCTGTGCAGGCAGGGTAAAAACTGCAGCAACTGTTTGCTACCTTTGTAGCAAGCAGTTTGCTACAAGTTACAAGAAGAAAATGTTATTTATTTTAATAAAAGGGGTGGTCGGGAGGCAGGGCACAGAAACTGGATCTGAATGGCTGGGCAGAAGGAATGGGGGTATGATGTGCATCTGACCACCTGGTTTGTGGCAATAAAAAGAATGCCCTTTTTTTTGCACTTCAGTGGAAGAGCTGGGGGGCATGGATCTGTAATTAGCCAATCACTAGATCTTTATGTGTTGGAGGCTGGGAGTTAGGTGCAGTGGAAGTGGATACAAAGGCCCTCTAGAATGATGGTGCAGGAGCAAAAGACTATAGCGGCCTTGTTGAATTTCAGAGATTTCTTTGAATTTCCATCTTTATCAATAGTTTCCTCGAATGAAGCTTCCTCCACTGGAGAATCAAGAGGAATGATATCATCATCATCCAAGTTCACCTGACCTGGGGAATGGCTTTGTGATGAATATGTCAAGGAGTGCTTATCAGAATCTGAGTCATCATCATCATCCACATCAGAAGAGGTTTCTTAAGGCCTCTTTTGAGAAATGGTAGGAAAAGTTGATGTTGGGGTAGGCCCTATGAAGGAGGGAGGCCTGAGTGCCATGATGTCTTTCAATAGGCCTTGAGAGAAATGAATCACGAACAAACTACTAAACTGTAAACCACAAGTACACAAAGTAACACCAGCGAAAACAGGATAAAACCAGGAAAAGCTTTAATGCAAAGCTAAATGTTTTTGTTACAGTGTAATTAACAGGAACGTCTTCAGAACTAAGCAACACACACCTACTCCAAGTTCAAATAGTTTGAAAAACATGCAACCTGATTAATTAAACAATTAAGTGATTGCATAAGTAAACACTCTACTTAAAATAACAACACTGCACAATCCAATCAAAATAAAATAAAATAAAATATACAAACAATAACTGCAGGATAAAAATATATTGACCCAAAATACCTCAAGCTTTCAAAAGTTATACCAATCTGAGCTTCATAATGTTTTAATTTTAAAACAGAGTTTATAGACACTGTTTTGTTTAACCCTGGATAATGAGTGACATTCAGTAGCATTGTTGCCACACAGCAAGAGGTTCTCTGGTTCAATTCTTCACTGGGGTGCCTTCTGTGTGGAGTCTGCATGTCCTCCTTGCAGCTGAGTGGGTTTTCTCTGGGTGCTCCGGTTTTCTCCCACACTCCAAAGACATGTAGCAGGTGGATTGCAAAGCATGTCTAAAAGGCACTTAAAAAGGTAATAAAGAAGTATTGCAGCCCAAAAGATGTGGGGGCAGGAGGAACATTAGACACCAGGTACCTTATTCATAGCATGCTCTAAAGGCTCTAGCAAAGATTCCATCCCTGTATTGCTGGCAGTCACAAATAGGTCACAGCAGAGGTGTAGTCCTCTGCACTCCACTAGACACCATACAGTCATAAGTCTTGAGGAAAAAAAATGGTAAAGAAAAAAGGGGGGTTCAAACCCTGTCACCTCAGCACACAGCCAGCTTCTTAGTAGAATGTTACTCATTTGCACCACCACAAGATACCTGTTCTACATTTAACATATTATTTTAAGATCTAGAAAAAACAACCATGTACCTTTGGCAGAGAAAGAAGTTTGACAAGCCAGTGTCTCAACCCTCTACTGTAACTAATTTTTATATTCTAAGAAGTATGAAACTCTAATGCACTGCGTTACTTACTGACTGAAATAGTTTATGGGTTATGAGGGACAGGGCACATACAAGAAGCAGCATCTGATATTTTGGGGGGAGTGTAATGAGTTAGCAGACTTTAAAAATTCCCTAATGAATAAATTGATATAACCAAGTAAATGATTTTTTGAGTTATGATACAGTGTTGAAATTGTCTAGACATGGTAAGGTTTTGCTGAGTTTAATTCTTGTGGCTGCCATAAAAGCAATTACTAGAAAGTGGAAATCAAAGTCCAAAACAACCTTATTAGAAGTAGTGACTATAGTAAAAGAGAGAAAAAAATGGATGTGGGATCTATAGAAAAGGGTAGAAACAAAATACATAGACAAAATGGGAATTGTGGGAATAATACATGCAGAATAATGTTTTGGAGGAGGAAAGGGGTTTAAGGGAAGACTGAAACTGAATGAGCTCGGTCTATATTAAATGCTTTTTCACTGACACGTAATCAGCGACCTCACTAAACCGCGAACGTTCAAAACAGCGTTTTCTTTCCCTGGGAAAGAAATTGCTTGCACTAAAAACACATGCACACAATTTCAAACATAAAGTGGGGGGGCTTCACCCCCACACCTCCCAATGTGTGTGGGGGGGCTGTGCCCCCCACCCCCTAACTAAATATACCAACTCCGAGATAGCACTACAGTGGGGTAAAGGGCAATGTCACGACTCAGCCCAAGCAATTTTTTTCCCTGGGAAAAAAATAGCTGACCCGAGCCTTCGCTATTTTCAGATTTCGGTCTATATGTGTCAGTGAAATGGCATTCGCTGCAATGCTGTTTCACTGTTATAATATAGACCTGAATGAGCTATGTGACATTTGACTGACAATGACCATATAAAATATTATAAGTGATGCATAATGTTTGGAACTGAAAATATGTTAATTTGCTTTGTTTTCATTTATACAACTTTATGAATGCCTAGGAGGTCATAAGTGATAACCCAGTAAAGATGTTTCCTGTTTAAAAAAAACGAGGCAGCATCTGGAGTGTTGAGTAAAATCAAGGGCAATTTTAAACTATCACTTGAACTCACTTAGAAAACCTAAACAACATGATGCACTTTCAAACCATAAGAAAAATAAAGCTCTTTACGTGCAGCATTATTGACTGACTGTAAGGATCTGTGATATAAGAGGTCAGTTACAAAAATAAGAAGATACATCAGAGCGATTCAGTCAAGTTAGGGACAGGTAAGAGGTATGTTGAAGTGTGTGTGTGTGTGTGTGTGTGTGTGTGTGTGTGTGTGTGTGTGTGTGTGTGTGTGAGTGTGTGTGTGTGTGTGTGTGTGTGTGTGTGTGTGTGTGTGTGTGTGTGTGTGTGTGTGTGTGTGTGAGAGTGTGTATGTGTGTGTGTGTGTGTGTGTGTGTGTGTGTGTGTGTGTGTGTGTGTGTTTATGCGGGTGGGTGTGTTTGAATATGACCATGTGTGTGGAATACTGAATGGGTAGTGCCTGTGCCAACACAATACATGGATCACCAAAGTTGCTTGCCAAAGGAGAATGCTGATTTGCACTTGCAGTAATTACAGGAAATTTAGCAATGTGCAAATTAGCCAATATTGGGATCTTTCATAATTGTAGCTAACATGTCTCTGAATAGCATCTTCCATAATCCCAGAAATACTTCATTTTGGTCACACGTGTTACCCCTATACCGGTGTTCTTTCTGAATCCCTATTATTATCTTGCAGTTAGTGTTAATGGGCTTTAATTTGTAATATTACGCTGTGGAACATATTCACCCATGTGAAACATTACTAGTTTTAGCAAGATTATTAATATAACAATAGCTAAACACTGTCCAAAGGCTCCAAATAGCTTTTCATATAAATAGTTATTAATGTCATTAATTATTTTTGAAAAAAATTCTGAATGCTTTCAAGCCGGGATTGGTTGGATGTCTTACAACAGCAGAACATATTGTTATATTCTACTATGAGTCTAACTAAAGCAATGTGAACAAGGGACAATGTTTCCTTTTTTTAGAGGAAAAAGTTCTCACTATCTTGTAAATTACTGTACTGTCCTTTTTGCAATGTAGGATACACTGAGGTTAAAATTAATTCTCCCTTATGAACGTTTGAAAGATGGTGCCATCTTTAGTGCAGCATTACCCCAAATTAAGAGGCAGTTAATGCTTTTTTGCCTGAATAGTTTGATAGAAAAACATTCAGAATTACTCTTTACTTTTATTAAGCCAGCTGGAAAATACACTTAAGATATCATAGAAACATTTAACATCTTCTTAATGTATGGTTGTACCTTACAGCTTGTAATCATCCACAAATGCTTACAGCTATTACTTTTTACCAGAAGTTGAGAAAGGAAAATATTAAATAAAGAGGGCCTAATATGAAACCCTACTTGTTATGGCTTTCTGCATAAAAGGGAAACCTTCAATGGAAAACCCAAAATGAGCAGTTAGATAATTAAGTATTAGTCCACTAAATTCAAAGTGAGTTGACTGACAACAATCTGAATGTAATTGCTAATTTTGTTATGGAGAATACCATCACAAGCTTTGGCCAAGAAATTGTAAACAACAGAAATAGGAAAACGAAAAAATAAAAAAATGCCAGTAGCCTCATAAAATAGCAGTAAAAATAGGTTGTTTAGGCAATATCTAGTCTACCATACATATTCTCTGCAATCAAGAAACTCTTTAGCCACTTGTCTCCCACAGAGTGATTTCATATCTTCAATTACAACAAATTTAAAAATACCATTTTTACAGTACATCTGATGTTTAAATATTTATTTCATTGCACAATTTTATAGCATGCACGTCTTCATAAATATGCTTGGATAACTTTCTTGAAGTCATTCCAATCAAAAGCCCAGCACATGATATACAGTAAGCACATTGGTGACACTACATGTACAAATTCCTGTGATTTTCATAAAAACATACCCTAACATAATTATCTCACACCCATTATTAAGGTGGTTGCATTGGTTGCAATTGCCACACATTCTCATTTTACCCTTCTTATCTGGTTTTCAGGGGGTTGTGTTCTAACAGTATTTTAGGAGTTCTCCTCTTTTGGTGAACACACTTAGGATCATCCCCTAATGCTTTCAAAGTATTATGAAAACCATTACTTATGCTCTGATTCTGATGTCCAATCTTTTTGATGCCAACTGCATCCAAAGAATTTTTATAGCCATACATTGCTCACCATGGTCATGTTCAAGAGTGTTATTATCTGTTGAGACATCACATAAAATATGGGGCTTATATTTACCACTTCTTTCTTTTATCACCCCACTTCCTTATAACTAACTTTATTCAGATATCCCTTCTCCCCAATTTGTGCTGTACTGAAAATAACCAGGTCAGATCAGTAAAACAATCTCCAAAGTAAATAAGTCCAAAAATCCAAGAAGAGAGAGTAGTAGCACAGTGGCAACTTTATTAAAACAGATCTGAAGAAGGCTGAAGCCAAAAGTGCTTATCCTGTGTTTACTTTCGTTTTATAATTGTTTTAATAAAGTTTCCACTGAGCTACTACTCTCCCTTCTTGGATTTTTGAATTTGTGTTGTAGTATGGAGGTTTCCTTTATAAATGTTCCTTATGCTTTTACTTTGTCTGCTTGTCTTAATCATTTAGTCACTAATTATGTTGAACTTCATGTAAGAAAATAATGAATCCAATTATGAGAATGTGAATATGAAGCTTGTTTTGTAAGCTTTAAGAGGTACTGATGCATGAGTGGATTGCATAAGGCTTAATTGATGAGAACACAATACAGTATTTAAGAATAAAAAGATATCTGTGTGTCATATCTTTGACCTTCCCAAAGTTTGTAAGATCCTGTTGTATCCCCACCCATAAGGCCAGCTGTATTCAGTAAAGACTCAAAGACTGAGGCAATGGCAGCATATGTTGAGAAAATGATTAATATTTTTGTAAGATGTACCAACACCTGTGTGAACAATTCCCGTGATTTTTATTCATAAAATAAAAAAAAATGTTGTTATTGGCAGTTGTGATGTTTTAGTTTTCAAAGAGTTTCCAATTATTTATTCTGCAATTTTGTTCTTCTGGGTTGTGGGTGAGGGCATAATAGTTAAGGTGTTTACCTGCCAGACAACAGGTAAAGGGTTTGTATCTCACAAGGGGGAAATTAGCTAGGCTTAAAATGATCCATGAAGACAGCTAGCCTAGGACTTACCTATGAACTGCTCCTTAGGGAGATGGTTGATGTGATTTTGACTTATATTTTATCACATTTAATGGAAAAATATACAGACAAAAGAATGGTAAGGCCGTGGGGGGTGGCAATTACCTCCAGTTTTGCTAATTTGTTTATGGCTTTGTTTGGCGGCAACAGTGGTGTAGCAGTTAGCATTGTCCCCTCACAGCAAGATGCCCTCTGGTTTGATTCTCGGATGGGGTGCCTCCTGTGCAGAGTCTGCATGACCTCCCTGTGGTCGCATGAGTTTCCTCGAGGTGCTCCGATTTCCTCCCACACTACACAGATATGCAGCAGGTCTACTGGAAACTCTAAATTGGCTGTAGGAGTGAGTGTGTGTGAGTGATCATCAGTAGGGTAAAACTAACCTGTCTCATGATGGTCTAATCCCAGCTCATGTTCCCTATTAGTCAGTGAACAATTCAGCACTTGGTGAATTCTGCTTCACAATGATAGGAAGAGCCGACATCGAAGGATCAAAAAGCGACGTCGCTATGAACGCTTGACCGCCACAAGCCAGTTATCCCTGTGGTAACTTTTCTGACACTTCCTGCTTAAAACCCAAAAAGCCAGAAGGATCATGAGGCCCCACTTTCATGGTCTGTATTCATACTGAAAATCAAGATCAAGCGAGCTTTTGCCCTTCTGCTCCACGGGAGGTTTCTGTCCTCCCTGAGCTCGCCTTATGACACCCGCATTACTCTTTGACAGGTGTACCATGCCAATTAAACTACCCACCAGACACTGTCACCAGAGCAGGTCATGAACAGACGCTTGGGAGCTTTGAGCCAGAAGTGAGAGCCCCGGTGGGGTTTGCCCCCTTCCTCACCAGGGAAGTAAAAAAACAATAACGGTAGTGATATTTCATAGGCGGCCGAGGTTTCACACTTATTCTACACCTCTCATGTCTCTTCACAGTGCCAGACTAGAGTCAATCTCAACAGGGTCTTCTTTCACTGCTGATTCTGCCAAACCCATTCCCTTGGCTGTGGTTTTGCTAGACAGTAGGTAAGGACGTGGGAATCTCAACGATCCATTCATTGCATGTCACTAATTAGATGATGAGGCATTTGGCTACCTTAAGAGAGTCATAGTTATTCCCGCCATTTACCCACGCTTAATTGAATTTCTTCATTTTGACATTCAGAAGACTGGGCAGAAATCACATTGCATCAACACCCATCTTGGGCTTTCGCAATGTTTTATTTTAATTAAGCAGTCAGAATGCCCTAGTCTGCACCAGTTCTAAGTCAGCTGCTAGCTGCTGGATGATGCAGACCGCCGGTTGGGACCGTCACATGCCGCATCCACAGAAAGGGCCTGGCAATCCACAGAAAGGGCCTGGCACACATTCAGAGTCACCGCCGCTGTCCTCCTGTCCCCCCGGGAGGGGAGAGCCAGGCGAGAGGGTGACATGTTGTCCAGCCATGGCACGTGCCTAGCCCCGCTTGACACCTGAGCCCAACTGACCCAGCCCTTAGAGCCAATCCTTATCCCGAAGTTACAGATCTGGCTTGCCGACTTCCCTTACCTACATTGTTCTAACACACCAGTGAATGTTCACCTTGCAGACCTGCTGCGATTATGGGTATGGCCCGGTGAAAGACTTACACTGTCTCCCCCAGATTTTCAAGGGCCAGTGAGAGCTCACCTGATACCGCCAGAACTATCAAAGCAGGGCTAGCCACCCACTGGTCTAAACCTTGGCTTGAGATAATTGTCAGTTTTGAAGTGACAATCTGACCCCATGTGCAAAAATGAGAAAAATGGAAGAAGAAAACATTTATTTTACAGATTTTCTGAAGAGCATAAAACTGTTAAAGATTTTTATTGATGATTTTCTTTTTTAAATTGGATAGGTGGCTTGGTTGAATTGGATTCGTTTTTTTATATATCTGAATTAGGTTGAATATTTTTATGAAGTTTAGTATGAACTTTAGTCAAACACAGATTGTATACTTTGACATTCTCCTTTTTAAAGAGAAAGGTAAATTTTGTACTAGCATTGCTAGGAAATCCATTAGTAACAATGGTTGTCTGCACTACACCAGCATGTACCTACCTTGGATGATGTCCAACATAACTATGTGATGATTGGGACAAGAAGGAAAAATAATTTTGGCAAAATAGTCTACTGTGTGCTGTTACAGATTGAATGCATACGGGATAGCAACATAAGTCAGTAGTTTTTGAAAACATGCAGTTAACCATGGCAGTGAGGATACCTGAATAAAGTTATTGATAAAGAAGAGGGGTGGTGACAAAAAATAAAAAAGAAGTGATAAATATAAGTCCCATGTTTTGTGTCATGTCTCAAGGGATGATGAAAATCTTGAACAGGAAAATGATGATAGTAGATGTATGGCTATAAAAATTGTAAACTCTTTGGATCTATGTAGCATCAACAAGATTGTACATCTGAACTGCAGTGTCGTCAAGGGTTTCGTAAGGCTTTCAAAATATTACAGGATGACATTTAGTTTGTTCACAAAACGGTAAGAACTCTTAACGAATTGTTTGAACATAAAACCGGGATCCCAGGACAGAAGGGTAAAATAATGTGTGGTAATTGCAAACAATGCGACCACTTTAAGACCGGATGCGAGATCTTCATGTTAAGTGTTGTTTTATGAAAATCCCAGAAATTTATACATGTAGTGCCACTGATGTGATTTATGCTGAATGCCGTACATTACGTTCGGTATTTTACATCAGAAGGGCTGCTTTACAGTTATCCAAAATCACACAATGAAATGAACGCGTTATTTAAATATCAAATAGACTGTAGGAAGTGTATTTTTAAATGTGCTGTAACTGAAGATGTGAGATCACTCTATGGGAAACATGACTGAATATCCGTTTTGCTGGAGAGAATATTCTGACTACATTAAACTTCCCTGAATCACTTCCACAATGTAGTTTCTAAGTGCATGGTCATGTACATAGTAAAAGTGCACACTGACAAAATAGCAGTGGTAGGCAAAACTAAGTTCTGTTCACACTATGTGGCTCCTTTACCATATAAAACACACAACAGCAACAGATGTAATATGGAGGGGTCAAGCAATCACATGCGACATTATAGGCAGAGAGAAAAATAGTAAATTATGTCTATGCACTGGACTTTTGTTGAATGAGGCACTAGTAAATCCCAAATGTGAAGACTAAGGGGTTAACTAAACAACAAAACTGCATTCATTATACTGATAAAAATATGTTGTTCAGCATAAACTACCTTTCTTAAATGCCCTGCTGATTTTTTCTCCTTTGTGTTCCTGCTCTTTTTCAGACAGCTTTTGTCACTTCAGAGATGGAAACAATGAGCTGTAAGTTTGTATATATATTAAGTATGATCACACGCCTATACCAGTCAACAGTGAACTCAGCTTGAATGTGACAAGGCACATTTACTGCAATTATATGCGGCCATTAGTAGTAGTTAATTATAACCAATTATCATACAAATGCAATCCAAAATAACTACAAAGACATTAAATATTGAGATTTCAAATTACTATTTGTTTAGAAAGCTTAATAATAGAAGCTGTACTTATATTGCAGTAACAAGGATGGATGTGCTGCTGATCTGGCCAGTTTGAGAGAAGCAGAGATGAGAAAAAGAGAATAGGGGCCTAGTAGGGTATTAGAAGGTGCAAGGCACTATGGGTAAACAATAGGACAATGTGTAGTGTACAGGGCAGGGGTATTTGTGAGAAAGACAAATATGCATATACATATATATATATATATATAGAGAGAGAGAGAGAGCTAGATACAGATATACAAACATGCTGAGAAGGAACGTCTGGATGTTAGCAGCAGTACTTAGGTCAAAGATCTATAGCTGTATACTGGAGGCTGACCTCTGGCCAGACAAGAGATAGTAATTTAACCAGGGTAAATGCATGCATCCTAGGGTCCCTAAGATATTGCTCATTTGCATATTTTACCAGTTCATTTCTTCCATAGTTAATTGCATTTTTAAAAAAAAATACATCTGACTTATTTTCCTATCCTGTATGCATTCACTCTTTGACAGTCGACTATATTACCAAAGGTATCTAAAATGAAGAGGTACCTAGCTTCTATAATCTGTCACCTAGCGGTAGAACTAACTGCACAAGGAAAGTAAGGAGAAAATGACTTCAGAGTCAAGACAGCGAAATGTCTTGCACTCTTGTAGTATCGGGCAAGTAATGCTGTTATTGTACTGTAGGGGCGCTCTGGGAAATTCGCAACATGTAGTGTTGGTTCTGTATCTCTCTGGTAACTTGTTGTTTCCGGTGTATGTATGGCTATGGCGAAGTTGTGAACAGGTAGCATGGGTGCGCACCTGGAGGCTCTTAATAAAGAAAGGCCTTACAACTCCAGAACCGTGTGGTCTCCTTATTTCCCAGGATATAACATATTGGCAACAAGAGTGGGATGCCTCCGAGTCCGCTGCGAGTAAAATGGCAGGGTGCAGTTAATGTCGGACGACGAAGAGACTGGGCCTGCTGGGGTTATGTCTGGTTCCATGTTGGGGTCGCTGGTGGCATACGACTGTCAGACCCAGACCTGGGAGGAGTATTGTGAAGTGTTGGAACATTTTTTTAAAGCAAACCAAATAATGGATGCGGGCCGGAAGCGAGCCATATTGCTGAGCTCGGTGGGCAGCAAGACGTACAGTCTGATGAGGAACTTATTGAGTCCTAATAAACCGGGGAATAAATCGTTCACAGAGTTGACGAGCTTGCTTCAGTCACATTATAACCCAAAGCCGAGTGCAATAGTCCAAAGGTTCAAGTTAAATTCAAGGACTAGAATGGCCAATAAAACGGTAACGGAGTATGTCGCAGTGCTGAGAGAACTGGCACAACACTGTAATTATGGGGACAGACTGACAAAAATGCTACGAAATAGGCTCGTATGTGGCATTGCAAATGACCGCATACAACGCAGGTTGTTAGCGGAGCCTGAGTTGTCGTTTAAAAAGGCCTTAAAGTTGGCACAGGCCATAGAGACGGCAAATAAAGACATTCGTGATTTACAGCCAAAAACCATCAAAGGGGTAAAAAGCAGGAGTGCTACCCCACTGCCAGTGCATAAAGTGGTCGGGGAGCATAAATCACAAGGGAAGTCTGGTCAGTATGCCTGTTACAGGTGTGGCGAAAAACATCTGGCAAGAAACTGTCGTTTCTTAAATGAAAAATGTCATGCTTGCGGGAAAAAGGGCCATGTAAAAAAAATGTGCCGATCAACGCCCTCTAGGGACCAGCCGAGAAAGGGGGAGGAAAAGAGCAGTATAATGGACAAAAAGGGAAACCGAAAAATAAAACGGCAGTATGCACACCACATGCGTAAAGGTACAAATCAAAACACCAGGAAAGATGAGAAAGTGTTTACTATGTTTAACATGGAAGAGGCCAGGTGGAAAAGAGTCGATCCCATCACAACCCAGTTGGACTTGAATGGTAAAATGGTGCAGTTTGAAGTGAATACGGGATGTAGTGTGACAGTTCTGTCCAAGGCTGAGTATGGAAAGTTATGGCTAAAAAAAGCTCAAAAGCTGCGGGACTGTTCAGTGACTTTGAAAACATATACCGGTAAAACAGTTCCCACACTGGGGATGGCCAAAGTAACTGTAAAACATAAAAATAAAGTCAAACAGTTGCCAGTCATGGTGGTAGCAGGTAAGGGACCAAACCTGTTAGGCCGGGCGTGGCTCAAGGAGCTAAAAATGGGTTGTCTACGACTCCATAAAGTAAAACAGCAGGGGCTGGCTCTGCAAGATGTGCTGGAAAACAACAAAAAAGTGTTCAAAGAGAAACTGGGGACCTGGACGGGTCCACCAGCAAAGATACACGTTCAAAAAAACGCAACGCCAAGATTTTACAAACCTCGACCCGTACCATATGCAATAAAAAAAAAAGTAAAAACTGAGTTGGAGCAACTCACCAAGCAAGGTATAATTAAACCAGTAAAGTTTTCAAAATGGGCGGCACCAATTGTTCCAGTATTAAAGCCAGATAATACTGTACGCATATGTGGTGACTACAAGCTAACAGTAAACCAAGTTTCAAAACTGGAGCAGTATCCATTACCCAAGGTGGAGGATGTATTTAAAAAGCTGTCGGGAGGTAAAAAGTTTAGTAAACTGGACCTCAGTCAGGCATATCAACAAGTAGTTCTAAAAAAAGGGTCAAAGGCATATGTCACCCTTAACACACACAAAGGGCTGTTCCAAGTCAATCGTTTACCCTTTGGTGTTTCCTTGAGTCCAGCTATTTTCCAAAAAATAATAGAGGGACTGGTGGCAAAAATTCCAAAGGTGGCTGTGTATCTAGACGACATCCTGTTGACGGGGAGGAACAATGGCGAGCATCTAGAGACTCTAAACGAGGTGCTAAGTCGACTGCGAGAGGCTGGTTTACAGGTAAAGAAGAGTAAATGTGCTTTCATGGTAAAGAAAGCAGAGTTCCTGGGTTACAAGGTAAATGCCTCGGGCCTACACCCCCTGCCAGACAAGGTAAAAGCCATCCAAGAGGCACCTGCACCCACAAATGTTACAGAGCTAAAGGCTTATTTAGGCTTACTCAACTATTATAACAGGTTCCTACCAAATCTGTCAACGCTGTTAGCTCCTTTACATAAACTGTTAAAAAAGGAGACCCTGTGGACGTGGCAGGAGGAACAAGAGAAAGCGTTTGAGCAGTCCAAGAAACTAATGCAGTCTTCAGAGGTTTTGGTGCACTACGATAGTTACAAGGACTTAATTTTGTCATGTGATGCCTCACCGTATGGGTTAGGGGCCGTGTTGGCACACCGGATGCCAGATGGACAAGAAAGACCCATTGGGTTCATGTCACGCACCTTAAATCCAGCAGAGTCAAACTATTCCCAGCTAGACAAAGAGGGTTTGGCTGTAATGTTTGGAATTAAGAGGTTCCACAAATACCTCTATGGCAGGAAGTTTACTGTGTGCACCGATCATAAGCCTTTGTTGTCACTGTTCAACGAAATAAAGGCCGTGCCTCAGATGGTTTCTCCCCAAATTCAGAGATGGGCTGTAACATTGAGAGCTTATGAATATGAGATTGTTTATAAGCCCGGAAAACACCATAGCAATGCGGACGCGCTGAGCCGTCTGCCGCTACCGGGGCCTCCCCAGCGAGAGGAAAGGGAGGACCGGGTGTTGATGATGGAGGACATCACGTTGGTGTCCGCAAAGGAATTGAGCGAATGGACAGGAAAAAACCCGGTGTTGGCTCGAGTGTTTCAATGGGTCCAGCAAGGCTGGACAACCCAACAACCTGATCCAGTTTTCCGGCCTTATGAAGTGAGGAAAACAGAGCTGAGTGTGCAAGATGGATGCGTGTTGTGGGGGGCACGAGTGATAATTCCGCCCCCAGGAAGACGTGCACTTTTACAACAGCTGCACCAGGGTCATGTGGGCATCACCCGAATGAAGGCCTTAGCACAAAGTTATTTTTGGTGGCCAAAGTTAGACCATGACATTAAAGTAGCTGTGAAAGAGTGTAAAACCTGTCAGCAGCATCGCAACTTACCTGTGGCGGCACCACTACACCCATGGGAGTGGCCGAGTAGACCTTGGCAGAGACTTCATATAGACTACGCAGGGCCGTTTATGGGGGCAATGTTTTTGATAATAATGGATGCTCATTCTAAATGGATGGATGCCTACCCAGTCAAAACACCCACTTCTACCACTACCCTTGAATGCCTGAGAAAGAGTTTCAGTAGCCAAGGATTACCCGAGACTATTGTATCAGATAATGCTTCATGTTTCATGAGTAAAGAGTTCAAGGGTTTCCTGGAAAAAAATGGCATTGTACACGTTACATCAGCACCGTACCATGCGGCTTCAAATGGCTGTGCTAAAAGGGCTGTCCAGACCTTTAAAGAGATAATAAAAAAGGCTGGAGACGGAAATATTGCAGCCAAAGTATCAAGGGTGTTATTCAACTACCGCATTACACCCCAGTCTACCACGGGATTGTCCCCTGCCGAGATGTTGCAAGGACGGAGATTAAGATCCACGTTGGATCTGGTGCATCCAAACATCCGAGCTAAGGTAGAGAGGATACAGTGGAGGCAAAAAAAACATCATGATCGACGTCGAAGAGAGAGAAGTTTCCTGGAGGGTGATGCAGTGATAACGCAAAACTTCAGTTATGGACCTAAATGAATTCCAGGGTTTATTGTCAAGAGCACGGGTCCCCTGTCGTACCAGGTGAGGTTGAATGGAGGTTTAGTGGTGAGGAGACATGTGGACCAGATTCTGTGGAGTGTGCAGGAGAAGGACTCTATGAAACTGCAAGCCCCGGAAATGCCGTTAGTTCCGGGAAAAGGGCTCGCAGCGGCAGGAGGATCTCCGATCGTGGGGGCCAAGGGAGACCGCCGGGACTCGGAAGGAGGGGTTCCCAAGGACCCAACTGTTCCAGGGATAGACACACCGGTACCAGAGATGGTAACTGTAACGCCAGAGTCACCTAGGGTGGTACAATTGCGCCGTTCTAAGCAGGCACTGGTTAAACCTAGTTACTTGAAGGACTATCAATGTTACAATTGCATGTCTAGTTTAAAAGAGCAGCCTAACTCAATTGTGGGGTAACCGTTTAATACTAGCCGGGTATTTAAACATTAAGTGACTAAATGGATTGTTTTTGGCTTGCTCCTTTGTTTTTTCCTTATGTACGAAAGGGTATTCAGTGCTTAAGAGGGGAGGAATGTAGTATCGGGCAAGTAATGCTGTTATTGTACTGTAGGGGCGCTCTGGGAAATTCGCAACATGTAGTGTTGGTTCTGTATCTCTCTGGTAACTTGTTGTTTCCGGTGTATGTATGGCTATGGCGAAGTTGTGAACAGGTAGCATGGGTGCGCACCTGGAGGCTCTTAATAAAGAAAGGCCTTACAACTCCAAAACCGTGTGGTCTCCTTATTTCCCAGGATATAACAACTCTTAACAAACATTCCTCTTTCATAGGAATCACTGTGAGTTGCACACCACATAACTCTCACCCCACAGCTTAAACAAAGACAAGTAAAGAACTACACCAGTCACGTCCTTGCAACTACTACCTGACCAGCTCACCCCACCAACAGCTTTTTGCAGATACTTTTGGTTAAATATTAACACACTTATTTAAACAAAATTAACACCTATAGTTTGCAGATGACAAATGCAAATAAGCTCTGTATAGTGCAAGTGTGAAAATGTACATACTGCACTGGCACTAAATTTAGATTAACTCATAACTTTATAATTACTTTATATAAAACTAAACAGCAACTTGGTATACATTTTATATGATGGTGATATACATAAAGCAGCACAGCAGACACACAGTAAAGTTTAACAACAAACAGGAAGTACCCTGAGACTGCAGCTATAGAATAATGTCTGGAACAGGTGACATATGTCACCATACCTATGGAATAAAGGCACAGTGCAACAGGAAGCTGTACTGCAGTTCATCACCTACTGGTGGAGGGGCATGGTGATTGCATAAAATATCAGTGTCTGAAGGTCAGGAAGCAGCTCAAACATCAGAGGGCCATAGCTGAGGCGTAAGAGAGCAATGTCTGATCATATCCACCAGGGGGATGACTGGAGCAAGTACTGATAGATTAGCTCCACCCATAAAATCCCTTGTGAGGACTGCAAAGTCTGACCGAGTTACAAACCATAGGGGAGGGAGGCTCTAGCTCCTTCTCAATGTGAGCTTCATTTTCTGCTAATACCACTACATACTTAACCATTGGTGTGCTAAGATTCTATGAAATGATCTAAAACTCTACCACTCCAGTCTTGCTCCTATATGGAAAAAAGGAAAACTATAGACAAGGCAGTCTTTGGAAGTGAAACAGTCAATAATAATAATAATAATAATAATAATAATAATAATAATAATAATGTGTCATTAGTTTTTTTCCTACAGCAAAACAAATTAATTTGCTAGTCATTTGGAGAAGTCCTTATAAAACGAAACATCACTTTTTGGGAAGCACATGAATGAAAATTCTACAAGAAATTCCAATTACTCCTGTAACATTTTGTTGGGTAATTTTGAAAGCAAAGTGCTTCCAAATTACACCATCATTTTCACTAGGTCACATGTTCTAACCAGTGCACTGTAAAGTGAAAGTGGATGGTTGGTTCAGCACAATTTTAAGTGTCTTACTTTAAGAACAATTAATTAATTAACTCATTTTGGTTTTCAATATCTGCCTAGTATATAGTATGTAATGGGAAGGCACAGTCTTAGGCAGGCTCGAGGACAGAAAACTGACAAGTGATCAAGTCAGAGAAAAAAAATGCATGAACTGGAACATGTTTGTTACTAATTAGAGCTCATAACTTCCAAAACATTTAGCAATGGAAGTACATAAAAAATAGTGCTTCCCATTAGGATAACCATCAGCCAATAATTGTTAGTAGCTCTAAATACACAAATGTAAGCATCTCAGACATGCATTTTATTATGAAAAACAGCACTATAAATAGATTTGTTTTGCCACATTGCCTTGTAAACGTATAAATAAAAGTGTGCTATTTACATGTACAGTGACATGAGCATAAAAGCTGGACACAGACACCTTCATCAAGGATTATTTCATGTGGGAACTTGATAGCACGCAGTTACTCAGTGCACCAACTAGATGCTGGACTGTTCTATAGTTTTTCCAGCTACAGAAATAGTGAAAGAAAGTTACATAACTTGATGTCTAAGACAAAGTTAAACACATGAACCTATCAGGGCATCATCATTTTCTTATGACACAAAGACACAAGTATTGCAAGGAGAAACTTGGGGGGGGGGGGCAGTGCTGAAAGTTCCCTGTGTTATGGCAGATGATGCCACATATCTTATGGTCAGCCAGACCCAAATGCAATACGCAGAACACCTTTTATCTGCAATTCCTGAATACTATATGCATTATTTGATTTTTAAAGAATGTATGGCACAAACCTGGCTTTCAGACCAGGACAATATGACCCACCACAAAACTCGAGTGCTCATTTTGTTGTTTACTTTTTTTGATAATTTTTATTCACTTAAGTTTCTGATTTATAAATTTCTAAATTTTTTTCTATGCTAAATATATATATAGTTACATAACTGCATTGCAAAATTTACTAGAAATTATTTTATTGTACTTGAAAATTTTTAATAAGTATTACAGAAGTACTCAAGTGTTCATACTGACGGGTCAGAAACACGAGAGCCTATGTTACTGTGATAAAGGACAAGTTGGATAAATGTAGTGCCAGAAAGTCTCACAGGGCACAGAAAACTGCAGGGCCCGTTCATATACAGTACATTATGAACTGAAATCCTGAGGCGGATTTGAAATTAAGAATGCCACATACCTCAGCAAGTTGTTGGAGTACAGTTACTGACTAGGTACTTCATATGAACGTGGTATAACAAACACTTGAAGGTCCATGCTGCAATATATGCATAGTGCCCAGTTTCATACTAGCACATGTAATTAAGGCAGTAGTACCACAATGAATGAAAACGCAAACAATTGAGTTATTAAGTATAACACACAGGCTACCTGCACCTCAGAAAAGAAACTTTTTGCATAATTTGACAAGATAAATACATTGTCAAGTTTTAAGTCAGCGATTGCACGAATGCCGGTCCATGCATACTGCATACTGTAGACTATAAATAATAAGCACGCACATGTACCTGCTACTTCTTGATGCAAGGGTATCCCCAAAAAGTAAAATCTGACAAATGCATATTCTACTGCAATGTGTGCAAAGAGGGCTAGCAATCCCGAACCTCAACAACTTCTTAACAGAGGGGTTAAGGGGTGGCAGCTTCCCCTTATAAACGTTTTTGCAGAAATAATTCATACAATGAGTAAATTACTATGTAATCCAAATTAAATAAAGAGTAAATACTATTAATATTAAATTACATTTATTATTAGATAATTTTATGCAAAAGAGTAAGCTAATGAAATGCTGGCATTGTACATCTTCTGTAACCTAACAGAGTGCTAACTGGTGAGGTACAGCTATGCAGGACTCACAGCATGGTCCATCATGCTTAACAATCACCTAAAATGCTATGATTATGCCAATGCTGTGGTATGTTATGATTTTCAAACTCATAATAAACACCAAGCTTTGGACATCCCCCTCTATGAGAAGTAAGCTTAAGATGGTTCTTGGATCTGTAGCTCAGTGAATCTACCATTTTTGAAGCTAATGATAACTTCTTTGCATATGTCTACTGCCATCATGTCTAGGTTTGGTAAAGATAACTGTTATGGAAGAGTAGGTCATCCGTAATGGTATCCTTTACAGAGCACACTGCCTACTAACCGCTAAAAGTTCAAATCATTTGCTGCATTGGAAACTAGACGAAAAAATCTTCTTCAAAAAGAAATATGTATGTGCTTTGAAACTTCATGAAGATGTACTACTGCCTTTTTCCCTACAGCTTGACAATAGTACATGCTTTACTGTGCATAATATGCAGACAATTACATATTAAGAATGAACCTTGCAATACAATATTAACTACTTTAATCCTCACTTTATATCTTTTTACATCATTCATCTCCTCTCACACACTTCACCTTCATCGTACCCCTCCACATCTTAATTGACTTTGTATTTGCTTCCTTGTTGACGTCACACTAAACTTGCTGCATTAAGGTTTTAAATGTTTGGTGACTCACTTGCAGGATCTTTTATTCCACTTTATTGTTCTTCTGCTATGCACACATCCAGCTATGTATTTAATGCATCCTTTTTATCACAGTGCTTTACATACTATTCCTGTATCACCAATGATTGCTGACTACCTCGCCTTTTAGCCTTCCTCTTTTACTTCCCTTTGCCTCTCTCTCTATCCCTCTCTTTACTGTAGGACTTATAATAAATGTGTAAAGCCCACGTAATCAACCACAAAGATAACAATAGACAGACTAGTGGTGCTTTTTGTCTGATCCTAATATTGCTAGTATACCGTATCTTAAAATGTAGACTAAACCTGACAGAAAACAACATACTCAAAAGAAGCATGTGTCTGAAAATCAGCAAATATGTACCTGTAAGTCATTCAAACCAAAACATATTATTTTCTAACACAGCATTAGAGGTTACCAGAAGCAATTTTAGCAAACCTAAAACATTCAAACACTGTTCACTGAAACCATACATTCAAGTGTTCCTCATTATGAGGAATGTTCTATTGTTACACATTGTAATATATATATATATATATATATATATATATATATATATATATATATATATATATATGGGAGCCCTTCATTTGTTCGAACTTTCAAATGTTCGAAACTCATATGGCCGACACCATATGAGCAAACGTTTGAAAGGCCGACAAATGATAGCAGAGAGCCCGCTACATTGCAGGACTGGGAAATTTCCCTTTCCTGCACTGTAGTGCGATCTCAGAGTGAGAATATTTAAGTAGCAGGGGGAATGGGGGTGCAGGGGGGGCTTGCCCTCTGCATAACACAGTTTTACTGTGCTAACAGGCAGGTAACTGGTGCTATTTCAGGATGTCGGTCTTTCCGAATGTCGATCATATGGTGTTGGCCATATGAAAGTCGGCATTCTGATCAGTCGATATTCTGAAGTAGACCCATATATATATATATATATATATATATATATATATATATATATATATATATATATATATATATCTGTGTGTGTGTGTGTGTGGTGTGTGTAAGTCCAGGGGGTGTGGGGTCCCCCCCCACACAGGGGGCTGCAAGGAGGTTCCCTCACTGCAAAAATGTTTTCCTGTGATTTTCGTTGAAGGTAGTTTCAGCAAATAGTTTTCACATTTTTTGTTCAACAATGCTACCTTCAGTGACTCAAAATGAATCCATTTTTTAAAACTGGCAGAACCTCTGAACACCTCCCATATAGGAACTATGCCATATCCCACTTACATTATAATGAGCGCTGAGATTGCTGGTCATTAAAACAAAGGGGATCCTCCTACACCTAGTGAAGCAATCTGACATTGGTGTTTTAATATATACGTAAGTTTAGGAATATTTTCTAAAATTTAATATTATATTGTAGAGAACAAATGTATCCTATCTGTTAGTTAATATGTATGTCAAAGTCTCTTCTATGGAAATTATATGTCAAAACTTTGTCCTTAAAACTATGTTTTGTAAAAAAATTGTTCTCTTGGAACATTTCTCCCCGGGCCTCCACTGAAAATGGACTTGTAATCCAGTTGGACTCTTCCGGTCAACAAATGTAAAATAAAATAAATAAATAAATAAATATCAAACATGTATTTAAATATAGCACATCACAATGGACACCAAACTAATTACTTCCTATAACTCATTCACCTAAACTGTTATTTATGTACTTCACTAAATTTGTTATTCTATTGTTCATTCCAAAATACTTAAGACTGCAGACATTCCTTTAGATACTGCTATGGTAGTAAGAATAAATACATTAACACCCATTTTTTTTCTAAACAGTTAAGAAAATGACTTTATCAAATTTCCAATTTGCAGGGTTATCACAAGACTACCAACACCACTGGTATCAAACAAGTGCCCAACAATCCTCACCACATTAAGGTACTACTATGTATAAGCTGGAATGCAACAAACTTTGCACAGTTGTTAAAACAAAATATGTGTAATAATATAATATAATATATAATACAATATAATATAATATAATATAATATAATATAATATGTTTTTTATTTTTAAATTTCTTGTAACACTGGATTTCATATTTTTTCTTGCAGCTGTATGTCATGATTGTTTCCCTATTATGGTTACTGTATTTATTTGCTGCATAACTTATATAATCAATTCTATATATTATAAATTAATTTATATTTTCCATCTCCCAGTACTGACAGTGCCTAAATATTTTTTTTGTTAATTTTGCATATTATGTATTGCATTACTATGCAGAATGTGTTCTCCAACTGCCCCAAAACATGACCCAGAGACTACTGTAATTTGCCCCGTTAACATAATGAAATCAACAGTAGATAAGACATTAATGTCATCTGAAACATTTTTCAGGGAAAGACATTTCTGATGTGAGTCATGTATCTTTCAGTTCTTGGAAGAATTCAATTCTTCTTTTACATTGGAAAGTAAAATTATTATTTTAATTGCACATTTAGGTCTTAAAAGTCTAAAACTAGAGGGACAAGACATCTGCCCAATTTAATTTATAACATAAACAGATGTTTCCCAAACTATAGTTCACCAACAAAGATATTTACTTTCAAAATGGACAAAAAATATTTACAAGCAGCTCACAATGCGGTGTGCTCTGAGCTGTATTTTCTAAGAGTAATTTTGATTTAGAAGGCAAGCACTTTACTGCTAGTAGTTTTTGTATTTGGTTCTAGTCAGAGATAATTCAGAGACCATGTATATACTTCCATTGTAGCAACTGCAGAAAAGCTGCATATAGCCTAAAATCATATGCACTGTAAAATCTCTGTAAATACTCTGCGTTGATTTGTTTCAGCCCAAATCTTTATGTGGTAATTCTACCTGAGGCAATGACTTTGAAATTTTATTTACCTGCTGTCACTTTTTTCAAAAGGACTACAAGAAAACATATCTTAAGATATAAGGAAAGATGGGGGGGGGGGGGCTTTACCCAGTAAGCAGTATGTTCTCATAATTCATTATACTTCAACCTTGCAAAAATAATTTGCTATTTTAATTCACACATGGTGTAAATATTAACATTTTAGTAATTCTTATTAATTGCCTTTAAAATAAGGAAAATTATTTGCAGTGCACAGATATAACTGTATCATTTCTTTTTTTTTCAAACCAGGAAGGTACAGGAATACACACAAAAAATATAAAATAAAATAAAAAAAATCTCACTGATCTCCAAGCAGAACAGCTGTCCAATAGGAGATATTTTCCAACAGGAAATGTGATTTATTTATCACCAGCTCTATGTACATAGTAATTACTTTCTACTGATTTGTCTGATGACAAAGAAAATAACCCTTGCCATGTTAGACTGTTGTTGGTAATGTGAGAACACAGAATGCATCAAATATACCAACACTGTACCCTAGGCTGCCGTTGCGAAGGAATTGCCAGAAACTGAATGGACTCTTAAGGCAGCTGAAGATTTCAACAAGCCCCTTTTATTCTGCTGACATTACAGTTTGTTCCTAACTTTGGCAACAGGTTGCTCTGGGTCATCTTCCTTTACCAGGTATGGAATCTGGGGAGGGGTCTTTTTTGATGATAAGGCCATTGTCAAGACCTTTAAAGGTTCTAAAATGTATTTCAAATTATGAAAGTATAGTATACACAGGAAAACAAGAACAAGTTTACTCTTTGTAAAATGAGAGTACAGAACAAAAAACAGCATGCATTTCCTACTCCTGGAAAGATGAAAAACATCTGTCATGTAAATCCCAGTGGATATGTTCCTTGCAGAAAAATCTGACATCACAGATGAACCAATGTTTGGTCCTTTCTGAGACTTCATGCAGAGTTATTTGTAGGTCACTTCTAGGTACACTTAGAGGAAATGCTTGAATAGAAGGTCTGGCATCTGTTTTTTTTTATGTTAAGGGAGCTAGTATCCATTATTATCATCACTAGGAGATATACATGTAGGCATTATGAGACTCATAATCATAAATACAAAACCTAATTTCTCATGCAAAGGTATAGCCCATAGAATATGGTTAATATCTTACATTTTATATAAAGGCATCATCAACATAGACTGGTCGGTATCAGCATATGCACTCCAAACTCTACATTAGCAATAACATTTTCCGTATATTATCAAATGTAGGGTTGCCAACCATCCAGAATTCTTCCGGACTGTCCAGAATTAAGGGACACTGTCCGGAAGAATGGAAAATGCCTGTGTTGTCCGGAAAAAATGGTGCACTGTGCACATTTTCATTTAGTTTTAAAAAATTACATTTTTTTTTTAGGGGCGTTCTTCTTTAAGAACGCCCTTTGCGGCTGGGTGCAGATGACGAAAACGGTGTCTTTGCGACTGTTTACGTCTGTCTACTCACTGTCTTCTGCGCACGTGGAATTTGAATTATAAAGAAGATGGAATATATGCTGAAAAGCCCCAGGCAAAGCATGAGTCCGGCTGGTGTTTGTTCTGAGTTTTCCCTAATCCAACACTGCGGCACATGTAAATTCCATTTTTTTCCCTCAGATCATACTGTGCTGTATTTTAATGGGGTGGAGTGCTGCAGTCCTGAGTATGTCCTCCTATGATGCCTAGTAGTAACTATGCACCTGTTTTCAGTTTGCCATCCATTTCCTATTGCAACATTACCGGCAGCTTACCATTTTTTAACATAACATAGGTAATCAATTCAAGGGCAGCATGCATTGATTTGTAGATGAAACACTGAAATATAAAGTTGTTTGCTAGCAGAAACTTTTCATTAGTTGCAGATCTATTTAATGTGGAATTTAGATGTTTTACTTCTGCACTCTGCAGAGATTGTGCATATTGACTGATATTGGTGGATTTTAATGACATAAGTATGAGTGGTCATTTATGGTTCAAATGTTCTGAATTGGGCATTTTTGTCATTTGGTTTATGTGTTTTGTTTCAATGCTTACTGGCAAAATGTTTACAACTATAAATTTAACACGCAGTCTAACAAGTGGTGCTGTTACTGTTATCACATCATCACTGTCAAAAATAATAAGGCTTGTTGAGGGCAATGTGTTTGTGTGTCTAAAAGCTGCAAGTGGAATGTTAGCCATATGTTTTTCATTCGCTTATCAATGAGAAATCAGAAGTGTACAGAAAAGTATCTACCATTTTTGAGAGGTAGTTGGTAAATGAAAACAGCATCTATAACATTACTTCTGCCTGATTACTAACGAGGCTTGTTGAGCAGCAGTGTCTAAGAGCAATATGGCTATCTTATTTATGTGAACACTTCACTGTCACATCTCATCTGATGATGTACCCTCTCTAAAGGGGCATGCATAGTCATCTGGGACAGTATGTATGTGGGTGTTTTGTACTCAAGTACCCTATTAGAACTCTGGATTTTTAGTGTGAATTGGTTTAAGGGAACTAACATATGGCCATTTTCATACGGTTAACATATACAACATTTTAGAGGATTGTGTTGCCACAGCCTGGCAATATATGCTATTTAAGTATATCAGTAATATGCCAGTTTTGTTCCATTAGAGATTCTACATGAGCATGAGCGTTCCAGTCTTAAAGTTGTGATGGCTGCTAATTCATGTCTGCTAGCTGTTATTATGTATTAAAATTTAATACAATCAGGAAGGTAAATCAAAGAACTTTTGCTTGGCTTTAAAAATGTGTGCAAGGGGCCTATGATTTGAAAAAACCCAAAGGTAAACTTAATCCACCACTGGCCAGATGCATTCTCTTTGAATGTAGGTTTCAATGTTGTTTCAGTGGATGTGAGTTTTAAAGGCAAAGAAGTATTAAAGCTATGTCTGTTTATGCGAGACTGTATTGCTTGTTTAGCAAATGGCTATTAATGTTTGTGCTGTAAAATTCGAAATAAAAGTTTTACATTAAATCCAAGTATCTGTAATCATTGTAGAAGTAAAGCCGAAAACAGTATGCACACAGTTTTGAACAGTATTTATGGCAACTGGGGAGAAATGGAGAGATAGCCAAGTAATGGGACACCGGAATGGCTGCATGTGTGTGTGTGTGTGTGTGTGTGGGGGGGGGGGGGTACTGCATTTTGCTTTCATGTACATGTCCAGAATTTTTGACATGTAAAGTTGGCAACCCTACTCAAATGGTGTGTCCCAGTCTCAGGAGTAGCATTTAGACTTTGCATTAACTACAGCAAAATACTGTTGTATACTACAATGAGTATACTACAATGAGTAAAACCACTCTTTTTATCATAGTTCTAGTAAAAAAGTAACCATTTGTGGCCTCTGAATTAATCACTTTCTGGAAGTGTATGATCACAACAGTTGTGCCTTCAATTTAAGTTGGATGGGCAGCAAATTCAAAGGATAATAATCCTTTGACAAAGAGACTATAATTGGAATGTGAAGTTTATTTGTGCCAAGTCCTTGTTTTCATGTCAAAAGTGAACCTTACAACAGAACTGTCACTAGTTATTTGGGTCAGTCTGTCTAGGACAAACACAGCAATGATCCTTAATTCAATGTGCTTGCTCACAGAAATGAAACAGGGCACCTCATCCATTGCCTTTGAAATTATAACTCTTAAAACTATGACAAAAAATGTTACTTAACTGATTACTAAACGTATAGTTCAGCATGTCAGTATAACCTACAACAGTTACACTTCACACCACTTGCATGGATTCTGTTGACATTCCTTGGCAAACACAAAAAATGCCCTTACATAAAAGCTAAGTGGCATGTTTGATACAGCTACTCCATTAGCTTCATCGTACTCACATCCACCTTTTAAAAACTATAGCAAACCACTTACTACATTTATAGCAACTTA
This sequence comes from Protopterus annectens, assembly GCF_019279795.1. Classification (NCBI taxonomy): domain Eukaryota; kingdom Metazoa; phylum Chordata; order Ceratodontiformes; family Protopteridae; genus Protopterus; species Protopterus annectens. Next base: position 846,069,478 of record NC_056733.1, on the reverse strand, counting down.
TTCCACACAAGAAGCACTAAAGAGCTTCAATTCTGACTGCAAAGCCAATTACAGTATTTATTTCTTTATCAGTATTTAGAAATGTTACAGAAATAAATGCCAGTACTGCTCTCATGATCACCTGCATCCTCTAACTATGCTCCCTAATGCCTTACACCCAGGGTCACCTGTATCTTCTAATCATGCTCCCTAATACCTTGTGCCCAGGGAGACTTCCCCTTCACTCGACCCCAACTACACTGCATCTAATTCATTACTAACAAGTTATAATCATCAGCTTTTCTGGGGTATGCACTGTCCAACAATGGAGTGTTGCAAAGGACACTTTAAGATGATAGATAACAAATCATACTTCTTGCATATTTCTGGTGCTCCATTATTTGTACATTGGTGTATAGAACATGACAGACACTTTGAAAACTGTACCTATCACTAACTTTGCAGTATTTCCTATTTTTCCATTCTGAAAACTGTTTAGGCAAATAACATTTGTAAATAAATGCAGAAATCAATGCTGGGGTACATAGGAAAGAGAAACATTGGTTGATACATAGTCCCAAAAGTTTCGCACTGTAAACAGATTACAATGAAGTATGTAAATTAATATTTAAACACTGGGTGACATAAAATATTTGGGACACCGAAGGCTGTGCTAGACTGTTGAACTATTAATTTACTTACTGAATATTTTTATAGATTAAAAAAAATCTGTGTGTGATTAATTTGGAGGATCAACAATAAATATATGGTAAAAGGTTAATAAATAATTAAAATAAATTACTGAGCATAAAACTGAGAATGTACAGTTGTAGAGGAAAACTTTGGCATGCAAAGTACAGTCGCTTAAGTAAACTCATGATGTTCAAATGATCACTGTTGCAGCAGCCTTAACTATATAGGTTATATCCTGTCAAGGATATAATAGCCAGATTCCAAAGTTTCGGGGCACCTTCCATATACCCGGAAGTGTAGCTGGCTCAACCAGAAGCACAATGCAGCCCCGTTCCCTCCTGCCCAGCCATTCAGGTCCCAGTCTTCATCCTTTGCATTCAAACCTGGGTGCTGTAGTGCTGCATTAGGATCCAAGCTTTCTACATTGGAGCAACAACTTGCTATAGTTTAAAAGTGTATACAGCTTACACCCTGCCTGCACAGAGCACTAAGGCACTCAGGTTTTAGTTAAAAAAAATCCTTCTTATCAACTGCTTGCTACAAATGTAGCAAATAGTTGCTACGGTTTATACCCTGCCTGCATGAAGAGCTACAGCTTAGTTAAAAAAAAACAAACAAAAAATGTTAACAAACTGCTTGCTACAATGTAGCATGCAGTTGCTGCAGTTTAGACCACACACAGAATGCTACAGCACTCAGTTTTGACCAACGGTATTGCATTAGAGATTGGAATCGGCTGATCCCCTCCCCCACAACACGTTGCACCCAAGGTATTTGGCCCTCTTACCCTACCCTAGCTATACTACTGTATGCACCCAAACCATAAGTCAGCTTGAGTTGAGCTGATTAAAAAGACAGGTTTGGGCACCAAATCCTTTAGAGCTTTCATGCCAAAATACAGAGAGGAGTATGCTGAGCTATGAAAGGACAATCCCTGGAACACCAAAACAATGTGTCCATACTGTGGCAAAAACAAGACAGCTCATCATCAGTAATCAATTAGATGCAGCGTAGTTGGGGTCAATTGAAGGGGAAGCCTCCCCAGGCACAAGGTATTAGGTAGCATGATTAGAAGATACAGGTGACCCTGGGTGTAAGGTATTAGGGAGCATGATTAGACGATGCAGGTGACCCTTGGTGTAAGCTATTAGGGAGCATGATTAGAAGATACAGGTGACCCTAGGTGTAAGGTATTAGGGAGCATGATTAGAGGATGCAGGTGACCCAGGTGTAAGGTATTAGGGAGCATGATTAGAAGATACAGGTGACCCTGGGTGTAAGTTATTAGGGAGCATGATTAGAAGATACAGGTGACCCTAGGTGTAAGGTATTAGGGAGCATGATTAGAAGATACATGTGACCCTGGGTGTAAGTTATTAGGGAGCATGATTAGAAGATACAGGTGACCCTAGGTGTAATGTATTAGGGAGCATGATTAGAGGATGCAGGTGACCCTGGGTGTAAGGTATTGGGGAGCATGATTAGAGGATGCAGGTGACCCTGGGTGTAAGGTATTAGGGAGCATGATTAGAGGATGCAAGTGATCATGCCATCACTGCAACAGTGATCATTTGACTATCTAGTGATATGATAAGTTTACTTACATAAGTGTATTATTTAACTTTTCAGTCACTCCTGTAGTAGCGTTAACAATATGTGTAGATTACCCTAGCTTAGTACACTTTGGAGCTTGAATGGGAAGGTTCCAGGAGCCCCTGGGGAATGGTCCTAGCAAAGCCTGATCTAGACTTTGATAATAAATCAACTTTCCAAGTTGCTACTTCTAAAATATTTCTAGAATCCATCCCTTTTCAAAAAGTCATATATGAAGCCAAGGCTTTGGTAGAATGGGCCTCAACTCTGACTAGACTAGCATTGCTATGGGGAGTATAACAAAAGTAAGAGCCTTAGACAACCATTTAGAAATAGTCTGTTTTGACACAAATGCCCCTTCTTAACTTTGCAAGAACTTAACAATTGATCCAAGGATCTGAAAGATATAGTTCTGTCAATACAGTATTTGAATTGTCTATGGACATCCAAGGTAGGGAGTATGCTTTCTCCCTAATTTTTAGGTTCAGGAAAGAAAACTGAGAGAGGGACCGTTTGGCTTAAAGTAAACTTGGATACCACTTTAGGCTTAAAAGAAGGATTAGTTCTCAAAGAAAACCTGTGTCTATGGAAAATGAGATGAGGATGACTCACCATATTAGCTTGCAACACAGATATGCTTCTTGTAAGAGGTCAGAGCAATCAGTAACTCAGTTTTGCATAATAAGAACCTCAGGTCATCCAGATTAGTTGGTTCAAGTGGAGCAAGCGTTAGCTTGTCTAACACAAAATTAAGAACTCAAGGAGGGACACATTGATTTTATTGGCGGTCTCTTATGGAATACCCCTTTCAAAAAAATTTTAACATTAGAATGCATTGAAAGAAAGGGATCCATGGGCAGACATGCTGAAATGGCAATACATGAAACCTTACAGAGGAGTAAGAAAGGCCTTAGGATAGTAACTCACAAAATATTGTAAAACCAGAGAAACATTAGCTCTGAATGGGTATTAGTTATGTAGCTGCCTCCAACTAGAAAACCTTTTCCATTTGATAATGCAAGATTTTCAAGGAGTACAAATTGATTTTATTGGCGGTCTCTTATGGAATACCCCTTTCAAAAAAATTTTAAGATTAGAATGCATTGAAAGAAAGGGATCCATGGGCAGACATGCTGAAATGGCAATACATGAAACTTGACAGAGGAGTAAGAAAGGCCTTAGGATAGTAACTCACAAAAATATTGGAAAACCAGAGAAACATTAGCTCTGAATGGGTATTAGTTATGTAGCTGCCTCCAACTAGAAAACATTTTCCATTTGATAATGCAAGATTTTCAAGGAGTACACTTTATTGTCTCCATTAATATCTGCTGCACATTCTCTGTAAACAGGTGCCTAAAGGGAATTAAGACCCTATCTTCTAGGCAGTCAGTTGAAGTTGTTTGGGGTTGGAATATATCAAACACCCCTGATTTTGTGTGAATAAATCCATTCTGTGTGGATGCTTGTGGTAATAGCCCCTGGCCATTTACAAAAGAAGGGGAAAACCAATGTTGCCTGGTCCAGATGGAGTCACCACAAATGATCTTGGGGGATTCCTTCTAAATTTTCAGAAGTACCCAGGAAATCAATGGAAAGGGTGGAAAAGCATACAGGAACATTCCTGTCCATGGAAAGGAAAAGGAATCTGTCTTCTGAGCCTTCTTGCACAGAGTCCTGGAGCAGAATCCTGTCAGCTGATTTTTCAGAGAAGAAGCAAATGGGTCTGCTTGAAGAACTCTCCACAGATGGATCAAATTTTGGAAGACCTCCTGATCTAGTTTCCATTTGTGAAGATCTGCCCTGGTCCTGCTTAGCTTGTCTGCACACACTTTAGGTTTGACAGAATGTAGGATGCTTGTAGAATAAGACTGTACTGTGAAGCTATATCATCATCATCATCAGCTCCCTTTTTCCCATTTTTCTACATGGGGACAGAGTATCGTGTTAACTGTCACCAACTCTCTCAATTCAGTGCCACACTCCTGCCTTCTCCAACACTCATGCCTAATTGTCGCAGATCTTCTTTCACGCAATCCATCCACCTCTTTGCTGGATGTCCTCGCTTCCTCTTACCTTCTTCCTGTTTGTCCCAAACATTCCTCACCAGGTTGTCTTCTGCTTTTCTACACATGTGCCCAAACCACAGTAATCTATTATCTTTGATCTTTCCTGCAATTGGAGCTACTTTGGCTTCTGCTCTTATGTCCTCATTTCTTCATCTGTCCCACAATGTGCATCCTACCACCCTTCTCAGGCACTTCATTTCCATCACCTCTAGCTTCTTCAACTGTTCTGCCTTTACTGCCCAGGTTTCTGTACCATACAGTAGTACTGGTCACGCTGCTGTCTTGTACACCTTACTTTCAGCTTCTTTGGCATTCTTCTGTCATAGACTACCCCTGATACTCTATGGCAGTTGGCTGCAGCCCCTCTGATTCTAGCTTTGACCTCTTCATTCAGACTACCCTTCTCCTCAGCTACCCCTCCCAGGTACTTGAATGCTTACCTGTTTCAGTATCTTCCCTTCTAGCTCTATTCTCAGATTCTTCAGATTTCCCCAAGTTTGCTGCCATTACCACTGTCTTATCTGTGCTTAGTTTCATCCCATGTGCCTTCAGATTTGCATTCCGTTCTCCTATGCTTTGCTGAAGTTCTAGCTCAGAGTCTGCCTGTACTGGCACATCATCTGCATACAGCAGCTTTGTTGCTCCACCCCCTCCAACCTGTTTGCTAATGTAGTCCATCACCAGTATGAACAGTAGTGGGCTCAGAGTTGAACCCTGATGTACACCCACATCCACTGGGAACCCCTCTGTGAGGCCAAACAACATCCATACGTGAGTCATTGGGTCCTTGTACATAGCCTGTACTAATTCTACCAATGTTTCTGGGACTTCAAACCACTGCAGTACTGCCCAGATCAGCTTTCTTGGAATCTTGTGATATGCTTTCTCCAAATCTAGAAATGCCCAGTTGGACTCTCTCCTCATCTCTAGCTTCTTCTCAAGTATCTGTCTCAATGCAAAACATCAGTCAGTTGTGCTGCATCCTGATCTAAATCCAAACTGCTCATCTCCCATCTAATATTCTACTACTCTGCATATCCATTTATCAATCACCCTCTCCAGAACTTTCATGCAATGTGATAGGAGTTTGTTGCCTCTCTACTGCCTACAGTTGTGGATGTCCCCTTTGTTCTTGTGCACTGGCATAAGTATGCTTATTCTCCAGTCATATGAGATATGCCTTTCTCTCCACACTGCTACTAGTACCCTCACGAGCCATTTCTCCCCTATCTCACCCAGCATCTTTATCATATCTGCTGCCACCTCATCTGAGCCTGCTGCTTTCCCTGACTTCATCTTCCTTAGTGCTGTTCTTACTTCTTCTAGGGTGGGCTCCTCTTCTTCTCTCATTGTAGGCTGTTTCTGGGGCAGTACAATTTCTGTGGGCTTTTCTTCATTCAGAAGCTGCTGTAAATACTCCTTCCATATGCCTTTGATGTCCTCTGGGCTGGTGAGCAGGTTGTTTCTGGCATCCCTTATGAAGGCTGTCTGACTATCTTCTTTATCTTTCTGTCTTTGTCTTGCAACCTGATATAGTTTCTTTGTGCCCCTTACTGAGTCACTTTCCAGAAGCTGGTAAAGTGCCTCCAATGCCCTATTCTTTGCTATTGCAACTTCTTTCTTAGCTCTTTGTTAGCCAACCATTAGTCATTCCTAGCCTGGTCAGTCTTTTCTGTCTCTCACTTCTTCCTGCACTCCTTTTTTCTATTGATGACTTCCTGGACTTCTGCATTCCACCACCAGCTTTCCTTATGTACCTTATTTCCATACCTAGCTCGGCCACATATCTGTTCTGTAGTCTTAACACATGCTGCTTTTAGGCGCTGCCATTCTTCTTCAACTCCACCTACTTCCTCCTCTTCTTGGGGTGCTAGAGTCCTGAGTAATTACTTGAACTTTTGTACTTTCTCTACAGTCAACTTCCAGGTCTTCAGCCTGGTCTCTGTTGATCTTAGAGCCTTCTCTGACCACTGCTTGCAGTTGATTGTGGCAACTAGTGGTTTATGCTGTGGGCTAACTGTTTCACTGGGGATGACTTGGCAATCATGGATTCTGCCCCAGTGCCTTTTCCTTACTAGGAGGAAGTCTACCTGAGTTGCATGTTAGTTACTCTTGTATGTGATCTTGTGAATGTCTCTCTTTCTGAACCATGTGTTGGCTACTTTCAAGCCATTTGACAGACAGAAGTCTAGAATGGCTTCTCCTTCTTTATTCCTGTTACCTCACCCATATGGGCCCAGGCAGTCCTCATATCCTATTCTGTCTGTCCCGATATGTGCATTCAAGTCATCCATTATCAACACCAATTCATGTAGTCCTGCTTTATCTAGTAGGTCCTGCAACTGCTGCCTGAATGCACTATTTTCCTCACTATCACAACCCTGCTGTGGGACATAGGCTGAGATTATGAATATTGCCCTATTATTACACTGGAGTCTGACTGCCATGTGTCTGTCATTAATTCTGATGATATCCCTTACTGCTTGCTGAAGCCTCTTTCACACCTCAATTCCTACACCATTTCTAGCCTGCCCTCCACCTGAGTAGTAGACTCTGAATCCCAAGTCAAGTGGCTTTGCTGCACTGCCCTTCCATCTCATCTCCTGGATACACAGGATGTCCAGCCTCCTCCTTATCATCATGTCATCCACTTCCAAGCTGCGTCCAGCCAATGAACCTACATTAAGTGCAGCAATTCTCAGTTCATGTTTGGCAAGTTGGTTGGTTTTTTGGTTTTGATTTCAGAGGAATTTTTGAAAGTTAGGAAGAGATTAATATCCAGGGAATATTGGGTGGATTTATTGAAAAGGACAGAAAAAAAGAGTTTTGGGCATTCGCAAAAGAGGGAAGTGATAATCAGGTACAGGCTAATTATCAAGAAGAGGCATTGTTCTTCGTTAGCAGATTTTTACCCTTTTCAGAAACATTAAGTAGTTTGGTGAAGAGATTTTGCCCAATTATTGCGCAGGGAGATACTACTAGCAGTTTGTTCCCTGAAAAGGTCACTTTCCATACTGCAGGTTTTCAATCTTAAGGAAGTGCTCAACAACAAAAATTTAAGTATGAACATAGGTGTTCAAGTGGGTTGTTTTCCTTGTTCAGGATGCAAGGTCTGTCCTAAGTTTAGAAATTTAAATGGCACCAATATTAATAACAGGGTGTATAGAGCCAAACACAGGTTCACCTGTTGTTCCAGTGGGGTGGTGTATGTCATTGGATGCGGGTCTCCTGTTGTTAAATGGTATATAGGACAAATGAAGAGACAGGTCAAGAAGCACATCCTTGAACATTTGGGGGACATCAGACACAGCAGATTGGATACCCCAGTTGCCAACCAATTATTAGCTTTGGAAACCAGATTTATTCTTAATTTCCATACTTTGCATCCAACAAGTTTAAATTTGGAAGTAAATCTTAATGTTTAATTAGCATGGGAAACAATGGGAATGATAATTTGCTTGGATTAATTCATATGTTTTGGTTAAATGGATGTTTTTCACTTTAAACATGACTGTGTTTAGAATGTGGTGTTAATTGATGCACTATAAGTGGAGTGTTTTCCTGGTGTGTAATTTATCTCATGAAGGTGTGAGCCGAGGTACCAGGAGACATCAGTAAAGATTTTATGCAACTTGAAGAGGCTCCATTTGTGTTCTTTTTTGGTTGGTTTTACGTCCAGCTTTCACTCAACAGAGCTATTCCAGTTAATCCAGGCTGGGCAACTAGACTCCAGCCAGCCAGTAGCTTATTGACCCAGGGCTGCTGGGCTTTATGGCGGGCACACACTGGCCAATAGGGGCACATATACCCCCTCCCACTGTTAGCACGGGTTCCTGGCATGGGTCAGAGTAGGCCGGGTCCTCAACCCACTTATCACCAGTTAACTACCCATGCCCATTTTTGGCGACATTAGTCAACATGACCGAATCACCTAGAGACATATTTTACACTGTCGAGTGGCTAGCCCTGCCACTGCACGCAGTCTGTGATCTGTGTTCTCCTATGTTGAGGATACTGTGCATCACAGTAGATGCCCAAAGCAATTGGTCTGTACAACTCTTCCCCCTATAGGGCACCATGTAGAGTCTGTGCTGCTGCCAAAAGCTCCATTCATTGGTGAGTTGGAGATGGAAACACTCAGCATGATTTTCAGACATGGGAAAAACCCCACGGAGACACAGGGAGAACATGCAAATTCCATGCAGGCATTGATCAGAGGTCAGGATCAAACCTTGTACCTTGTGCATGGGAGGTGAAGACCTTAACCACTAAGTCATCTGTGAAGCTATACATCAAGCTAAAATGGCTAGTCTGCACAGGTGGGGAAGCCTAGTTTCCCCCCTTGCTTGTTCATGAGCCACATGATGATGGTATTCTTTTGAGGCTCAAGGATGATTCAGAGAGCTGAGTGCCTTGCAAGCATCTCTTTTATATTTTTGTGTTTGTAGCTGTCCTTGGTGTTCCACACACATTGCACTTTTAACTCTCATGAAATTGCTTCCCAAGAAAAGTCCGAAGTGCTTGTGGTGACTTACTGGTTTGGAATGGGAAGGAAGAAGGGAGATGTGAATTTAGGGATATTTGCTGTCACCACCAAGTGATTTATTTTCTGACAAACCCTAGCACTGGCTTTTTGAAAGACAAAGGATTCTGGTGCTGGGACAAAAGAGACTACAGATACCATTGTATCTTTCTCATATGCAGTCTTACCAGGAGTATCATGAGAATCACAAATGCCATCTGACCGAAATCCCTGAGGAATTCCCTTGCAATGACTAAAGTTTGAGTTAAAAACCTCAGAAATAGATCTCGATGCAGATCTAGTTATTGCCTATGAAAGAAAAGCTCTTTGAAATGAGGTGCATAGCTGACACCCAGGGAACGCAATCCTATGTAACAGTGAAAAAAGACTTTTGAATGTTATCTTGGAATGCCAGCTTATGTAAGAGATTTCTTACCCAAATGAGAGATTCCAGATATTAGGCTCTGCAAAGATAAGTGAGTCATGTAAATATAGAAAAAAAGTGGATATCCTCTACCTGCAATGAGCTGTAATTGGTGCTAGACACATAGTGAACATCCGGTGCTGTGGTGTGTCCAGACAGTAAGCCAGAGACTTGATCCAGACACATAAAGCCTTTAGAAACACAGATGTGATGATAAACATTTTTTAAATCTAGTGTTACCATGAAACTTCAATGAAGACAAAGAGATAACAGGTTGTGAAGTAACAGCATTTTTAACACGGGCACTCTCACAAACAGGTTTAAGAAAGAAAGATGCAAAACTGGTCTCCTAACATTTTTTTTCTTTGATACTAAAAACATCTATGAATAAAAACATTTATCAATTTGGGAAGGAGGAACTGGTTCTATCACTACCTGGGGACAGCATGTTTTGAATGGCAGAGGGAAATAAAGAAGCCTGGTAAGACTGATGAGGAATTACTGCCTGGAAAGAAAGGATTTCCTGCTACTGCCATCTGTAGCCTTGATGACTTATCTTCGTAATCCATTTGTCTGAAACTACCTGTTGCCAAAGAGAAAAAAAGATAGAGGGTCACACTTTCTGGAAGGGAAAATAGACTGCCAGGGTGGGAGGGGAGGACAAGGTCCATTAAATGGCCATTCTGAGTTGTTGGACTACCCATGCTTTTTTCAAGGGAGGGGGAGCTGAATTAGTTTTGGATCCTCCCTGCCATTGCTTTTGAAATATCTCTTTACCTTCATTTTGTTGAGATAGTTTATTTATTTATTCATTTATTTTTCCCAAAACTGGATGAGGAGTTAGAAAATTCTTATAAAATTTGGAAAAAGAGGGCTAAAAAAATTAGAGATTCTTTGTACCAATTTTCTCCTTTCATCACATTTTTTGATTAACTCTGCAGCAGAGAAAATATAAAATAAAGCCCTATCCAAAGGAGAATTTAAAATCTAATTCTCCACACCATCTTGGTGTTTCTGAGATTGCAGCTAGACAAACCTCCTCAAAATAGTGTCAGCGGTAATAACCCTGGAAGAAAAAATAACTGAGTCAAACACACACTGTAAAGAATGAGTTGTAACTTGTACAATAGAAGAAACTACATTATTTAAAGCAGATTTTTCCTCACAAGACAAAACTGCAGACAAAATGTCACTCGTACCTTCAGAATAAACAAACATATGAGCCCAACAATTTATAATTCTGAAAATCCAAGTTGCAGAACCATACACTTTTTTCCATATTTGTCAATAATGCTCCCATCCTTATGAGAAAGAATAAGATTGGAAGTAACAGCAGTGAGATCAACAGAAGCTACAGCTGCTGGGTCAGGTTTTGGAATTGTGTATAAAAACTACATCCTTTCTGTGTTTTTAAGGGGCAGCTAGCTGACTGTCAGGAACATTGCTGGCAGTAACACACACATCCCCTAAAGCAGACAGGACAAGAGGAATGGCTGTAGGTTCTGGAAGGTCTTTCTGTAACAGTATTTTCTGAGGGACTAAGGAACCTCGGTGTTCTCCTACTGAAAACACTGGCACATTCTGTGAACAGCCTTAGAGAAAGAGAAAGAAAAAAGTAAGGGAAAGAGAAAGCCCCACAGGGAGAATCAAAAACTGCCCCCCTTCTCGGAGTCTGAATCAGAAAGCTGAGGAGAAAACCCCGTACCTGTCCCTTCATGTTCCTGTCCAAATTCAGTAGCTTGAAACTCTTCAGGAAAACAGGCTCTTTCCTTTACCATAAACCGCCTTATAAAAAGGATCAGTAGCCTGAATTGAATCCTGAGCCAGACCCAGCAGACTACTCCTCTCTAAGGACATTTGAGGATAAGTAGATGCATGTTTTCTTTTCTGTGTCTTTTTGACAGTTAAAATGGGCCAACAGTGTTATTAATGATAGTAGCAGGGATGAACACAACATTCTGACCGAATATGGAAGTCCTCCCTGTTCTTTCTCCCAGGACCAAGAAGGTTGGGTCTCTTTTGTCCACTGAGGGAATTCGAACAGCAAAGGATGTGGCTTACCCGTGGTCTACAGTGGCTGCATGTGCTACACCAGAAGGGTCTGGGGTAAAAGATGAGTGATCTAAGCAGCATGCTATCATCACAGCAGTCACCCACCTGTGTGAGACAAATTGTTAGACTTTCTGTGGTGTCCTAGGCTGTTTGCCAAATATGTTTTATTTATTTTTTTATAGCTGGAAGAAGAACCGACCATGGGTACTTTGTTCCATGGTCAAGCCAAAAATGATGCTTCTTTCCTAGGGAAAACAAACAGCAAAAACTGGTAAAAATGTAGTCTTTGAAATTCATGTTTTTTACACAAAACACAATAGGAACCACTTTAAAACACTTTGTCACAATAAACACAGTTTCTCCCTAAAAAAATGTTTTTCAATTAATTTAAACATCTTTTAATCTCACAGGAAAAAAAGTAGGCTTCAGTTTAAAAATACAGTTAAGTCTCATGACAGTCCATTAAAACACAGACTTTTCACTTAAAAATAACTTTCCTAAACAGGAAAGTACAATAAAACAATGATTATTTAAAGTGGATTTTTCCCCCTAAAGGGAACTTATCTGCCCAGCAAAGGAATAGCACAAGATGACTGTTGAGCCTCAAATCCCCACAGAAAAGCACTCTCTTCAATGGCTCTGAAGGGCTTGGCATCCAAACCTGTGTTTTTGGTCAACTCATCTCAATCTGAGTAATGGTTTAGGCATATGGATGGTACCTTAAAATTTTGGAAGCTGGCTGGCTATTATATCCTTTGCAGGATATAGCCAATATAGTGAAGGCTACTGCAAAAATGATCAATATGATGAACATCTTTGGGAACCTCCTGAAGGAGGCCTTCAAGTTGTATACCTGAATTATGGAAGGTACCTGACTGCAGAGGACTGAGAAAGTTATCTGCCAACCAGATGTTTCGCGGCATGCCTTTGGAACTGCCACCAGAACATCACTTGTCAGTATGAAGGCCACAGTTGGCAAACAGGGGGCCAGCAGCTTTCTCAAATAAGTAGGACACAGAGGGGTCAACCTAATTAAAACCGAATCTTTGAACTATAGACCTGGCAGCAACTTGCAGTCAGTGCAAATCTTGTAATAATGGCATTGTCACATGACTTTTTTGCCACAGAAGTGTGTAGACTTTACAACTGCATTAAAGTACCTACCCAATGGTAAAAAGTACAGGGCATTGCAGTAGTCTAAGCCTGATGACATCAGTGCATGGATAATTTTTACAAGATTCAGTGACTGAATGAAGTTCTAGTTACAAGAAGAATTTTGAAGATGAAAAACATGATGTCTTGACAGCAGCTGACAACTGATGCGTGAGTGCCAGCCTTTTGGGACCTAAGCTACTTACATACAATACAAATTCCTTTCTACCCCTATATGCCTATTGTATTGGGTAAAGGAGAGGAAGATTTGATGGACAGATGTTAGTAGGGACCAGTAAGCATCATCTCAATCTTTGACAGGCTGAGCTGTAACAAACATCTAGCATTCACTGAAGGGTGGAGTCCAAAAAGCCTTCAACAGTGCAAAAATATGGCACAAACCTTTGAGTGATGGAAACATATCACTAAATATCCTCAATGTGGGGATGGTAGTGCCTTCTAAGTTCTCACTTAATGGCAGCAGCATATGTGAGCACCAAAGGTGCTAATATGAGGCCCTGCAACATCTCACACTTCAGAAGATTAAATAACCTCCTGGACTACCCACTGAGAGTGGTCTTAATGATAAGAAAGAGAAACCATTCGTATAGGATTCCAAAGAGACCATGGTTTCAGGTGCTCAAACAAAAAACAGAGTAAAAGGTATATAAAATGGCTGAGAAATCAATGGTGATCAATATACAACAGCTAATCATGACCTAGGAGGAGTTTAGTTACCAAGCATAACTCCCTGACTCTGCCTCATGTATTTGCCCTCTCTCTTGTAAAAGTTTTGATTTTCTGTTAAATCTCTGAGGATTACAGTTAATTAATAATGCCAGACAATAGCTTCATGCTTCTTATTTTTCAAAAAATGCATGTTGATATAAAACTTACTGCATTAAGTGAATTAGAGAAATATTTAAAAAAACAATGTCTCAGATTTTGCCCCCACCCCATAATTTTTTATATCGCTCCCGATTACCATAATTTTTTATATTGTTTCCAATTCCTGAGCAGAAAGGTTGAGAACTCTGATTACAATCCAAGTAGAGGAATAACCAGTTGACACGACTGAATCCAATGAAGTAGCAGTTCCAAAGTTTAATAATACAGCATAAAAATGTTAAAAAATCAAAAAAAAAAAAAAAAGACAAGCGATTTCATACCTATCCTGATGTGTCTTCAGATCTAATAAAACAGGCATGGAATGCTGCTTAAATACACACAGTTTTAAGTCTACCTCTTACGGCCACATGACCTAAGCAGTGGTCTTAAAGGAACACAGTCATTCAGTCATTCAGACCCTTCCCATCACTTTGTAATTCTAAAATCCATTTAGTTTTAATACATTCTGTTTTAGTGCTGACATCACCACCTCTAATGCTGGCATTAAAAAGTTGTAGCACAATAAACATAAGCTTATGAGTACTTCCAGCAACTAGAATATGTTTTGACAGTGCATTTCTTTTATCTTTTCCAGATACATCATAAATGTATTCACGTACATAGTCTTTCCATGTTCTGTTAGTTTTACCAACATAAATACTTTAACAAACAGTGCAGCTTGCTAAATAAACAAGATTACAGCTCTTACAATTTGCAAAGAAATTGAATTTGTAAACCTGCTTGGTCTCAGGATGCTCAAATCTATAAGTAGTTTCAATAAACTGACACATATTACAGTCAACACTAGGCTCCTATTCCATTAGTAATTCTTGATTTCTTTTGATCAGGTTTATAGCACAACATTTTTTCTCAAAGTATTGTTCTTAAAGCAAAACTTAGGAACCTCACCTAAAACAGTTTTGTTTCTATCATCACATGTAATAATTTCACAGACAGATCTAACATCATTTGAGAAGATAATGCTCATTCTCAAAGTGTCTCCTTATGACACCCTAGAAATCTTAGCCTCGGGGCCTTGGTGAGAGAAATATGGTTTGGCCTACGCATTCCTATTAGATAGACCCCTTGTCATGCTACATTTACTTCATGCTGTTGGCAGCCTCTATTACTAAAAGCATGTGCCAGTTCATCAAAAGCAGATACCATACAGTCTTCATCTGCACTGAGCCTGGCATACCTAAGGAACTGTCCTTTCAAGACATTCCTGGGAATATCTTGTGGGTGCATATTCTACCTATGTAAAATACTACATTTTTTTGCAAGATTTTTTTCTACACTTGAGTGTCTAAACCATTCAGTTTCTTGATGATTTTAACATCTAAAAACTCAATATTCTCAGCAGAGATCTTAGGTGTAAATATAGGAACTTGGTTGTCTGTTGCAGGCATTCAACAAAGTTATGCAGCAAAGAAACAGAACCTGCCCATACAAAAAAAAATATCATCCACAAACCTGGCATTGTATTGAATATACTGTTTAAAAATGTTGCTCTCATTAAAGACATAGAGTGTCTTCCAATAAGCTAGCACTGTATTTGCATAGCTATTGACACAAGGTATGCCCAACGCTATGCCCACCCTCTGCTTGTATATCTGATCATTAAATGTGAAAACACTGTTGTTCAATATCAAATCAAGAAGTACGTTAATAAGATAAATATGCACTGCATTATAATCAGAATATTTAGACAGGAACAGAGTAAACATTCAATCCCTATATCATTAGGTATGGCTGTGAAAAGTGATGCCACATCCATTGTAACCAACAGAAAATTGTTACTGCTGTTGGCAGTAGACCACTCAAATAAAATGTTAGGAAATGCTTAGTATCTCTAAGAACAGTGTTAGCTTTATCTAATACAATGTCTCAGATTTTGGGGCTTTGCCCCACCCATCATTTTTGATATTGCCCCCGATTCCTGAGCTGAAAAGTTGAGAACTCTGATTACAAGTACAATAAGGACCGTCTCAGTGCTGTGAGTAGCCCTAACACCAGCTGGATATGGGTCAAAGAAATTGTGAGATGTCAAGAAGGAGTACATTTTTACATTTACATTACTACTTTTTCAAATGAGTTCTGTATATGTTTTCATAATTCTTATGAATACACTGGCAGAAGCGTAGTCCACGTCTTTTGTTCTTACATCATCCTTAGGGATTTTTTAATCTCTTATACCAATATGTTTTAAGGAACTGATGTCTGACTGTTATAATTAATGGACTGATTAAAGATCAAGTAGTTACCAAGAAATTACAGAAGGCTGGACTGCACAGTTTGACCAGTTTTCTACTTCCAGATAGGCCAGCAGTTCTAAACAGCCTACAAACTTAACATTTTTATATACAAAAACTTATATGTATGATCTATGCATTCTGGACTGTTTTATTTTTTGAGTAACAGTGACAGATAAAATGTTGCTAGGTGACAGTGACATCATGACTTTTATATCATTATAAACTGAGATGTATAATGTTGCAGCTCTAGTAGAAATCCAACCCATCATCAGACCTCTCAATATAGGGTCTTGTCAGCATACAACAGCACCAAGTTGCCAACAAATCATAATATCTCAATTTTATGTATTTATTAATTTACTTTTTAATTCAGCAGCCTGGTTTTAGATGTTGCTCTTTGCTGATGAGCTTTGTTTATGTCGCTGCCCCACTTCAATAGCATTATGATGCCAATAATGTGCGCTCTCTGTGTGTGTGTGTGTGTGTGTGTGTGTGTGTGTGTGTGTGTGTGTGTGTGTGTGTGTGTGTGTGTGTGGATATACCGTAACTGTTCTTGTCAGTAAGCAACAGTGTTCTGCTGGTAACAATGTAGCCCTATCTTTTTTAACTTATACTGATAAAGTTTTTCAATATACATAAAAATATAAAACTTATCTTGGTAATCAGGAAATTAAGAACCTTTTTTAAATCCGCAGTGGTGGTGCTGCGGTAGCGTTGTCGCCTCACAGTAAGATGCAGTCCGGTTCGATTCTCAGCTAGAGCATCTTCTGCGTGGAGACATGCGTGAATGGGCGTACCTTCGTTGAAGGTTGTACGTCAGGGCTGGCAACTCGTTATGTAAAAATTAACTGCCAATCATTAGTGGACCAGAGTTCTGCTGTGGCGACCCCTAACCGGGAAAAGCCGAAAGACACAACAACAAAATTCTGGTTTTAAAGTCATATTCAATATGCTAAGCTATATATAAAAATATAAAAGAATAACATTTACCATCCTGAAGTGTATCAAAATGTGTACAATGAACTGCAGATATGCTGAAATTGAATAACTCTTCAGTATCAAGACTGGATGTAAACAACCTGCAAATCTTAGCAAAACGACTTCTTATAAAGAAGCAGATTCTAAATTCTAAAATTCTAAACTAACTAAATAAGTACAATACAATACGATAAGAGGGAAACAAGAGCTCAGTTAAATATACTTCTTAGCACAACACCTTAACGAGTAACATTTATATTGTTAAAAGATATTATAGTTTACACAGTTTACTGCAAAAGAATTTAAGAGTATAAGACATTTAACTCATATTCAATGGATTACTACAAAAAGGACACATTGCAGGGTTCTGAAGCTGAAACAATATCTTAATGCAATCAGCATTTTATATTAACTATGATAAACTAAAACACCATGAAAGTCAATAGGCATGTTTCTCAGAATAGGTATCACTACAAATCTCTGCTAATAACAACATGAACAGTAATGTGCAATGTATACATATTACCTGGTGAGATAGTTCTTAAAACAAAACAGTAGCCTTTTACCTATTTATATGCATTACAGTTTTTGAGAGGTGGTTCTATAAATCAAGATATTAATTCATACATGAAAAAAGTTGTTGGAAAATTTCCATGATCCACATTTGGCTTAGCATATAATTTGCATCATACTTCATCACAAAAAACTTTGCTCATGATGATAATAAGTGGTTTGTTTCATTGAACTGCACTTGATTAAAAATTAAATGTTTGGAAAAATTTGACTGAAAACCTAGTTGACTGAAACCTGTTTCAATGAATCACAAATGACAGAAACATGCAAAAGTAGGATGGTGCCATTTCTGAGGGTATGGTTTGCTAGGGAAGTGAGTCTAGAACATTATGTGTGGATTGGCAATGTCCCTGCCATGTTACACCCCCCCCCCCCCAAATCTACACGTTTGTGCTGGTGCACAAGCACTGATTCACTGTGTATGGTGTTTTTTTTCTTTTATCAAGTGGTGAAGCAGCCATGGCATTATTATTTATAATTAAGGAGGCTTGCCCCTCTGCAAAAACACTATTTTGTGTTGTATTTTCTTATGTTGAATATTTTCACTGATTTGTGATTCAGTGAAATGCGTTTCAGTCAAGTAGGGTTTCGGACAGATTCTTTCAAACATCTTATTTTCAGTCAAGTGCAGTTCAATCAAAAGACAGTAAACTAAGAGGAGACATCCTTTTGTGGAAGTATTGTTTAAGGGTAAACTTAAAAGGCAGTTATGCCATTAGCAATCTTGGATATTGCAGATATTGTGACTTTTAGAAAGCCACTTTAAAAATGAAGAACAAACAATTTTAATCATGTTACATGACCAAGAGATGTACAATGTGAATGATAAAAATATCATTACAGAATAAGCAAAATGGAGAAGATAATTTGACCACTGTTGATAGTTTATACAGAGGCAAATAGGCATTATGCAATAATATACATTCTTGACGAACAAAATTTGTGTAAAGTGACAATTCATAAACATTCTGCCAAATTAATTGCCAGTTTTGAAAATATATAGCAGCTCAATCTTTTTTCTTTTTGTAATTCAGCAGCAGTTTTAAATGTTGGCTATTATTTCAGTGTCATGGCAAACAGGAATAACATCCTGGCTATAGCACAGGTTGCCCAAGTTGCATTATCAACTCTGGTATCTGAAGTGCTGGCAAGGGAGGATAGATATTCCCATCTTGGGGAAAGGTGCATTTTCAGATGCCACCTTTGCATTATCCCAGGTAGATGCCAGGGATGCAGATGGAGTGTGTACCGTGGGGGGTGGGCAAGGATACAATTGAGGTCATGTAGTGATATGGTTGAAACACCAAAGAACCCATTGCATGTCACCGTCTCGGTTGGGATGACAGCATGCAAGGGTGTGGATTAGATTAAAGGGAAAACACTCCCTTGCAGAAACATGACACTGCCTCAGGCCTCTGAATCTCCTGACCAGCCCTGGGTATGAGCCAGGGTTGGTCCAGGGAAGGCTAGTGAACTGGTAGTGGAGGAGAAGACTTGGAACAGATGATTGTCAAGTATGGTGAGGGCAAAATAAGGAAAAAGCTGGCCTTTGAAAGCATTTTAAAATGTTACATGTTAAATTTGTCAAAGCTCTAGTCCAACACCAATAGGTTTCGAACAGTGTGTGTGTGTGTGTGTGTGTGTGTGTGTGTGTGTGTGTGTGTGTGTGTGTGTGTATGTGTGTGTGTGTGTGTGTGTGTGTGTGTGTGTGTGTGCGTGTGTGTGTGTGTGTGTGTGTGTGTGTGTGTGTGTGTGTATGTGTGTGTGTGTGTGTGTGTGTGTGTGTGTGTGTGTGTATTTAATAGTATATATTATTTTTCCACACTGATACAAAGTGTAATAAAGACTGTCACAACTCTAGTCAGGATGGGTCTATGTCATTTTTCCTAGGGCAGTTTTACCCAGTGCAAACCAATGGTTGGCCACCATATGGAATTTGCCCTTTTCCTCACCATAGTGCAATCTCAGAGTTGATATATTTAGTTAGAAGGGGTGGACCCCACACATTGGAGTGTGTGCGAGTGAAGCCCCCCCCCCCCCAATCTGGATAGGTTTTAAGTTTTTTTATTTTTTTCACAGCTGCTAGGGTGGCCTACTGTTGGTTTTCCCCGGGAAACAGTTTGATTAAAGATCTATTCCCTGATTTGTCTGTTCAATTAAAAGGTGTTCAGTGAAGAGGGGCTGGATGATATGAGTTTCAATTAAATGATATAGACCCAGTCAGAACACCCCTTGTCATAATTTCAGTATGAGAAGTAAAATTCAGGTATTTCAGAACAATATTTTTTTATCGCAGAAGACAATATGTGTTCCATCTTATGAAACACAAAGTAGTATGCCACAATTTTTAGTCAGAAATGTACTGAAACACCAGATCTAGCTTTCCAGTATAATTAAAAAATGCTGCATGTTACTCATGTGTTGCTATACAGTGCATTGCAGAACATCAGGGCATTTGTTTGGACCCCTGCGTGTTGCAGCCTCCATCAGAGCAAAGAACTTCAGTCTGAGTATTTCAATGCAGAACCTGTTATTATACGGCCAGCCTATCCACAGGTGGGACAGACTGGGGGTAGGGATCAGGAGGGGTCAAGAGGAAAAAAAGAACGACTAAGGCATCAAGGACACAAAACTCCTTCTTTATACTATTGAAAAATGTTACCGAATACTCGATGCTTTCGGCCTTGAATGCAGGGTTTTCAGTTTAGGAGCAACAGAAATTTAAATGAGTTATAACTTTTAGATGAGAAACTAATCACAGCAGATACCTAAGTATAATTAATTGTTAAAGAGTGTGCAGAGATATTAACAGATATTAAAGTACACTTAAAAATTGAGAGGACGTGTTGGTGAATGCTATATATGACTGTGGGGATATGCATGTACATTTACTGATTATTAAGGATGACCCCTTCTTGCCAGAGGCAATACAGTTGAAAAAAAGGAGCACAGCTTTCAGCACTGCCAGCTACCAATATTTCTTAAATGAGTGGTCCTCAAAAGTGTACCATGAACAATTTTCCAGTATGGTCAGTTAGGTGGTTGTTCACAAATAACATGCAGGTTATTCCAGCTGTGCAATTACAACAGCACCTGCTGCAGTCGTACCAAAGTAACCATGTCCAGGAGTATGGCACTTTACCTTCTTCTTAATTAGCAATGGATTCTGGTGCATACCATTGAAGTGAAACTGCCTGTTCAAGTTTATTTTTCACCATCTAGAGGCAACATTGCATTTAGAAGAGTGTCGCTCAAGGGATCCATAACTGACCTTCTGTCTTTCCCTTCCATATGAAGGAGGCCTTGAAAGGGTCCTTGAAGCCAGAATTGGTGCTTTAGCACACGGATGATCTGTGACCATGGTCAAATAAGCAGTATACCTAACACTTCCGAAATACGCGCTGAGTGTACCATAGAAAAAAACATTAAGGTAAATCATAAGAAGGCAAATATTAGGTCTTAGGTTATCTTTCGCCCCCTGCCATGTACCACCTTTGTAATGTCTTCCAACTCTAACCCTAACCCTAGTCCTTCCTTCAACCCTAACCTTATACCTTAACTTAATAAAAACCTTCCTGTAACACTGCCTCTACACAAGACACACTGAGACGCACAAGCACACATACTAATATCACAGCATTTACCCCCTTACCTAACCCTAACCCTACCCCTTCTCCCAATCTCAGACTTATACCTTAACTTAATAAAAAAAACTACCTGTAACATTGCCACTACACAAGACACACTCAGACACACAAACACACACTAATATCATTACATCTACCCCCTTACCTAACCCTAAAACACACACACACACACACACACACACACACACACACACACACACACACACACACACACACACACACACACACACACACAAACACAAAACCTTATTCTCGACCCTAAACCTGACTACTATACCTGCACTCCCACCATCTCCGATTGCACTCACCTTTCAGGACAAAACAGTCCCCTGACATTTTAAATGTTTGGTTTTCAGTACGTTTGATCTTAAGCACCACCCCTATCACTCAATGAGCAAACCGAAGTTCGATCAAATTCAGAGAAACCATATATGTATATATGTGTGTGTGTGTATATACATATATATATATATATATATATATATATATATATATATATATATATATGGGTCTAGGACATTTCACTGAATGCACATTTCACTGAAACTCAAATGACTGAACACACATCACTGAAAGCTCAATTCACTGATTCACTGAAACACATTTCACTGAAAGTTATATAAGGCCTTTTCCCCACTGTAGTGCAACCCTGGAGTTAGTATATATAGTAAGGGGGGTGTGGGGGGAATTGCAAGTATCCATGTATATAGTTTAAAATATTTAAAATATGTGCGCATAAAAGTACACACTAATTTGACTTTCAGTGAAATGTGCATTCAGTGAAATGTCCTAGAGCTATATATATATATATATATATATATATATATATATATATATATATATATATATACATATATATATGATTATATACAGTTGGCATGTAAGACTTAAAAAGTAAACACTAAAAAGTCATGGGCATTCAGAAACCATGTAGTTGAAGCACTGTATGTCCTTAAGGTGTCATACAGATATATTTCATAGGCCTAGTACAGGAGGTTTAAGGTATTATACAGTGATAACTAGCTTGGCTGGGTCTTTCTTGTTGGTTTACTGAATGGTAACTTTTTACTTTTTACTTGGATTTTATTTTTGATATTTTGCAAGCACTCTAATGTTTGTGGGCATTAGGCTTTATTTTAAGTTCTGTGTTTCTAATGTATACCTAAGAAATTCACTTGCACTATTACTGACAAGGAGAAAAAAAGGAAGAAACCTGCATATTTAGAACTGGTGATATTTGAATTTAGTTATAAAGATTTAAAAATCAAAATGTCCTAGGAATTCAAATGCCATGCAGCTGAAACACTGACATGTTCTTAAGGATTTAATTGCATATCTCAGATGGGCCTCCAGTAAGGAGGTTTAAGGTATCACACAGTAAAGATTCTAGCTTTGCTGGGTTTTTCTTGCAGCTTTTATTGATTCTAGTCATTATCACTGAGAGCAAACTAATCAGTCCTGGATTACATTTATCAATACTCGTCCAGTCATCTAGGTTATGTTTAAAGAAATACAGTAAGTTGCACTGCTCGACATGCAGGGAATTTTTTTCCCAAAGGTTAGGGAGGCAAACCTTTTGAAGATTTAGGTCCCTCATTCTAGCATTTGTGGAAGGTGCTGTGGTGGTGCAGTGGTTAGCATTGCTGCTTTAAAGCAAGAGAATCTCTGGTTGGATCCCCGTCTGGGGTGCCATCAGTGCAGAGTCTGCATGTCCTCCCTGTGGTTGCGTGGGTTTCCTCTGGGTGCTCCAGTTTCCTCCCACATCCCAAAGACATGCTTTAGGTGGATTGGAAACACTTAATTGACCCTGTGCATGTGTGTGTGTGCCTTCTGTGTAAGGTTGGGTGCTGGGCTGGCAACTCAACACTGTAAAACTCCACTGCCAATCGTAAGCAGACAGGTGATCTGTGATGGGCTGGCATCTCGACACTGTAAAACTCCACTGCCAATCATGAGCAGACAGGTGATCCACTGTGGTGATCCCTAACTGGGAAAAGCTGGAAGAAAAAGATTCTAATATTTGTGGAGCTATTGGACTTGCATAGGTTTCTAAAGCATATATCTTCTCTATAATGTCAGCATGTGTAACAGTGTAAAAGGCTTTGGTCAGATCAAGCTACATCACGTGAAATGCATAGGCACCTTGTATAGTCTCTGTAACTCCTTTAAAAAAGTTTAACAAATTGCCCCTACAAAAGTCGAAATGTTGGAGGTCATGTCTACTAATAGTCTTGGAAACCTCTCATCCTCTTCAAAATCACAGCAGGGGGCCATCAAAAATCATAGAGGGTCCAAAATCATGTGTAAATTTGCACCCCAGTGTGGTGGAGGGATGAATGTGTACATTTATTGTCTTGGTAGGTGTAGCTTGTATCATACTAAGTAAGGTACTTACCTACTGTACTTGTGAAGAATGTATTTTACCGCAGTGCAGAAAGATACACATGCCTTTTTTCTTGGCTTACTAAATCTTCCAGTCATAGCTACAGTTTAGTTAACTGAATTACTAAAAAGTCTGTACATTTTTATTTGTTCAGTACATGGTTGTGGAACACTCACTAAATACACATTTATAATGCAATTAAATAAATAAAGGAAGATAACGCCTCACTCTGGAAATGAACCAATGCTACAAGCATTTTTAACCAAGCCACATATAGCCCAAAATTTTCTTGCCCATCTGGGCCATCTAAAATGTAATACTTTGCTTCCCCCAGAAAAAAATAGTTTACTCATTTTAGTTCCTTACTATATGGAGACCCAGATACAGCAACACTCCAAAACTATGTTGCAACCTTAACAAAATACTGCCTTATAAATACTTACATTTTTGCATGTTTCCACGGCTCCTGCGTCTTTTCTACTCGTCAGAACATTATGGAAGGTTTGCTTGCACAATTATGCACACACACACACACACACACACACACACACACACACACACACACACACACACACACACACACACACACACAGAAACATAACACATACACACACACACGCACAAACACACAAACACATATGTGGCCATCGTTTAAAGCCACTTATATAACTGTGTACACTTCAGATTTATTTTTGTGATCCATTAAATGAATAAATACATAAATAATGACTCAGCTTGCTGCTCTCAAAAATCATACAGTGCAATCCATTGCAAGTCCTCAGTGACTTCATAAATTATTATCCCAAGAATCAGGTATAACAACATAAAATCTGAGACAGATTAAGTCTGAAACACACACATGTTATTATTTAGTGAGTGCATTCAGTATCACTTTTCCAGAAAACTTAACATTTCAGACAAAAGATATGAATTGAAATTGGGGAAAGTTGAGAGCTATGTCCCCTGTGCATGTGTGCGTATATACACACACACACACACACACACACACACACACACACACACACACACACACACACACACACACACAAACACACACTTGCATGCACAGACACAGACGTGACCATCAATTACAGATGCATCTATGTCTTTGTATATTTTAAAGTCTGTTTGAGATCAAATAAATGAATAAATACTTAAGCAATGAACTGGAAATTTAATCTCAGTTCACTGCTGTCCAAACCATTCAGTGTAAACAATTGCAACCCTCTCTGCCCTTTCAGTTTCTTAGTTCAAGTATCAGAGACAACACAAAATCAGGAACCGATTTTAAATATTGCTCTTATGTACTTAAGCAGCTAGACTAACAAGCTTTGCATTAACAAGCATTTTTTCTGAAGGATATGAAGATTGAAACTCACATGCCTGTCATTACTTAGTGACCGTAATGTACAATAATTTGTCAGAAAATCAGAATTTTACCAGAACACAGCAAAATACATCTCAACGTCTTCCTCCTAGAATTCTGTATAAAGCCACAAATAATGAGGGGACAAATGCTCAAAAAGAGATGCAAGATCACTGTCTAGTTATTTGATTCACACAGCAGGTAAATGGAGGTGGAATGAATACAACCTTGAACATTTGATCACTGAAATCAGTTCATTAGTAGATCTGAATCTTAATCCTGTGTGCTAATTACCAGACAGCTCTACTTTACTTACAAAGTTGACAGAATAATAGGTTTTACATCAGCATGCTTTTTCTGAATAATATGAAATATTAAATTGCAATGAACTGCATTATTGACTGATTGTAACCCTTGGTGATTTTTCCAGTAAAGGAAACATTTTATGAGGTACAGAGGCAAACTCAAGGATGTTCTGCAAAATCAGTGACAGTTTAGAGGCAGTAGTATGCTCTATGCCTGAGCAAGCATGCGCACATGCACATGTATGTGCATGCATACACACATACACACACACCTTCACTCACTCACTGACACACACACACACACACACACACACACACACACACACACACACACACACACACACACACACACACACACACACACACACATTCTTACACACAGACACACACACACATGCGCACACACGCGCACACACACACACACACACACACACACACACACACACACACACAAACACACTAAATTAGTTAATTTCTACATCCACAGACAGATCGGTACTGAACACTGTAACATCTTCATCACTCTTTCGTATTAACTTTTTAAAAAAATATGATAGTGGTACACTGAAAGCATGTCCACTTGTTGTTGTGTCTTTTGGCTTTTCCCGGTTAGGGGCCGCTATACCGGAACTCCGGTCCGCTAATGATTGGCAGTTGATTTTTACGTGCTGAGTTGCCAGCCCTAAAGCACAACCTTCAACGAAGGTACGCCCATTCACGCATGTCTCCACGCAGAAGATGCTCTAGCTGAGAGTCGAACCGGTCAGCGTCTTAATGTGAGGCGACTACTTGTCTATTTTGACTATGGCAAGTTTTAGGAACGCATTGTTTCATTGTCACTACAATAAGTGCAATGAAAGAGAAGAAATCATAGCTGTCTCACATCAAATTGGAGCAACAGAGCTAACACAGATTTACTTTTAAAATTGAAATGCTCCACCAAATACAGAGCAGTTGAGAGGTATGGTTCCATGACTCTGCAGGTGAGGCCTGAAGTTCAGACTGCAAGTGCACCTTTATGGAGGGGCATCATCACTGACTGGACCACCTATCAGGGATGAAACCAGTAGCTAAACTTACATTAAACATTTTAAGGAGTAGGTCTACAACGACATGTTTTACAGTATTAATTAACGGACCTGGTATATTGTCAGGTCCCAAAGAAAAAATATTTTTGGACTTGTTACTCCACATTCTGACCCCAATTGAAAGCCTGCCTGGTAAAGCTAAATTAGTATAAACTCTTTCTTGCAGGCCATATTACTTAATTCCACATATCTGCCCTCTTTCCGTGTATCTGTCTCTTTTATCCTTTTTATCAATGCACAATCATATACCTGTACATATGTGTATAGACTACTTCTTTTGTTCTTCATCTGCTTTCTTTTTTCCATCATTAGTTCATTAATTTAGTACAATGTATATAAATAATATAGTATACCTCAATGCATACAGGGCTACTGCCTTTGTTTTCCTTCTGTGTAGTACTGTCACATCATCACATGTATTCTACATAATTTGTGACTCTCATGTTATGTAAGTTGTATTTTAGCTGTCTTGAGAAAATCCAGGCTGGGTATTAAATTGGTAATTTCTGATTAGTGCCCATCCTCAGTAAATGAATAAAGTGAGAAACAAGAAAAAAAAAACAAATAGGTGTCTGATACAGTTAAACGGTAGGATACCTGAAAAGTATACCCACATACCAAACCTATCAAAGGGTATAGATTTTCTTTTTTTTTTTTTCAAAAATCGTTTTTATTGTTTTGCAAAACCATTATACATTTCACACACTATTTACATTATGTACAATACTGCTTCCAATGTTTTAGTTCCATTTTGAATTTCCCTATTATACATTAAGAATAAATATCATTTTAACCAAGTACAGGAAAATAAAATAACAAAAAATTAAACATAAAACATCTACTATAGACAATTATAAACCAACTCAAGCCAATAATTTGTATTATTTCTACATTTTCTATCTAATCCAAGAATGTGTTGGTACACATACAGAATGTCCTGATGGAAAGTGGATAGGAACCGCTATGCCAAAACAATATTAAAGATTTGTTCCCAAATTTTTATGCTGTTTATACTTTTCTTATTATTGGGTATAGATTTTCTGAGATCTCTGTATGAACTGTCAACAGAAGAATCCACTTTAGGATACTTCTTCAAAAAATATTAACCAGGTGTCCCGTGGGGCACACAATCCTTCTTCACAGATCACCCAAGAACAATGTCTGAATAAATACCTCGCTCAGAGTCATGCAGTAGGAAATTAGAGGTTGTGGGAATCAGCCAGGGCTTCAAAAATTTGTCGGTATTGTAAAAGTGGTTGGACTTCTTTAGGGATCACAAGGCCTGAATCAGACATATTCCAGGCTCTGCCTGTGGCATCTGTATCAACTGACTCCAAATTTGCAGTAATCTACACCTCTACATTTGTCTAAAATAGGTATATGTTCATACTTTGGGAAGGGAGAAAAGTAGTAGCAAATACTGAGAGGTTCTCATCATTCTGAGGGCTTCTTGGAATGAGAATAGGAAAACAAGAAGAACAATGTGCATACATAGGTCAGTCTTAAACGAGTCGTGATTGTTCTCAGATCCTATACCTGAAACATTACAGGTAGCAAAGGAGAGAAAATATTCCTCTTACATACTGTTTTCTGCCCAACATGTGATCCCAACCAGATGCTAACAAATTGGTAGGAAACAAGAACTGATTCCAGATGTGATATGAGATCATGTGACAGACTCAGATGCATTGGGGGCAGATGTCAAATGCCAGCTACAGATTGGTACAAATGAGGTATGTGACACGTTATGTGCTACATTTCCTCGAATGGCATTATAACTGGCTGTAGGTATTCACTGCAACATAATCTCTGCATTCATTCAGTCAGCTACCACTCAAACAAATATAAATGTCCAAAATTCATACAGGATATGGGTGAAGCAAACAAGGGATATATATAGAGCTGACTGCTTTTCTAGCAGTACTTGGAGCCCTTTCTACCTTGGCCTGTAAGCAGATGTCCATTTTTCAGAGGCAACATGTCCATGAAAATACATATCTCAAAAAAATGTCAACATCATCTCTAAAATAAGCTTCTGGCATAACGATGCTTTAATAACTAATATCCCCTATGTGCCTCCCCTCTATGAAGAACTACCCTAACAGCCTCATGTTGTTCTCCGTTTTTTTTCAAATCCAATCATTTGCATTCTCCTAACTAAACATTACCATCCAACCTTTTTTTCATCTTTGGCTTGCTGTCTTTTGTTCCACCTGCCCATCACCTGCATCTCAACTCTTTCATCCTGGTTCAACATAATCTTTGCTTTCCTACACTTTAAAAAAACAGAAACAAATAACTGTTCTATGATTGGTCACCATATATGACATTACAAATTTCCCAATTTTTCTATATTGATGTAATCTCCACACAACTCCACCACACATATAAATTGTATACCTGCCTTTCTCCACACCTCCAAAATGTTGTTCCCCTCCAATCATCCCTTTTCTTTAATTCATTGGGGTGTACTGTACCATCAATGGAAAGTTCACATCAGTGTATTAAAACAGATCAATGACTCTCATCTGGTACATCATCCACCAAGTTCCTTGCCAAAGCCAATCATCCTTTCATTCATTGTCTTCATTTATCCACCTCTCTCTCAAATGTTGGAGCTCCTCATCCATTCTTTCCTTCTTACGTTTGTATAAATCACCCTTTCACTTTATTTTGACTGACATCCATATATTTTCCCAGCCAGTCTTATATTTTCCCGGCCAGTCTTATATTTTCCCAGCCAGTCTTATATTTTCCCAGCCAGCCTTATCTTTTCCCTCTTACCTCCAGCTCCTGATCTCTTAGCTCTGTTAATAATTGGGCTATAAAAAATCCCATTCCTTACAACCTTACTTTCCTTTTATAACCTAAAAACTCAAACTATCTCCATCACCTGACTCCATAAATTTGTTTGCAATGCTTCTATGCCATTCCTTTGATTTTTTCCTCATATTATCCAACAATGCCCCATCTTACAAGTCCCCTAACTCTTTGTCTTCTCAGTCATTCAGCTGTATTTGACTGACTGAGATGCTATGTGGCTAGAGGGTGCTAGGCTCACTGATAGGATTCTTCCCAGTGATAAGAGCAATGGAGTTGTGGGTGGAGCAGATGAAGAACAGAATCATTGTGCAGAGGCCTGATAACACTAGAGTAGGCCACTTTGTAAAAAATATCTAGGAGGAAAGGGAGTTATGGGCAGGTTAACAAGGTGCTTCCCTATGTGTTGCATAGCACTGAATTAAATGACAATGCTCATCATATATGAGGCTTAGATAACTCATTTGCCATAGCAGGCACCATTTCATTTATGGACATTATGGGCAGGTTAGAATGACAGCTGATAGTTAAGTCCTTCAGTACACAAATTAGGGAAGTAAACAAGAGGTAAGTGCATTTTTAAGAAAGCACATCATTGCAAAGGTGGAAGAAAGCATGGCACATACAAAATGAGCACATTAAAGCTTATATTATCATTAAGATTGACACAGAATGGAGCTAGCAGATAGCTAGGTGTCATTTAGCAAATCTACACTGGTTATGAAAGGAACGGGAAGGGGGTTTAGTCATTCCAATTAAGAGTATATTAAGGGGTGGTCAAAGCAATACCTTTAAACTCCAAATACAAGGTATCACATCGACCTCAGAGAGAGTACTGCAAGCATTTTTGGATGCAGTTCATAAAGTCTGATCACATAGCTATGAGTGCTCGTTGTTTACAGATTGTTTTAACTGTCTTTTGTGGTACATTCACATGGCCAGAATTAATATAACCCAGTAACAAAACAGGACACCCTAGTAAATAGACATCAGAATTTAAGAA
Organism: Protopterus annectens; assembly: GCF_019279795.1. NCBI lineage: Eukaryota > Metazoa > Chordata > Ceratodontiformes > Protopteridae > Protopterus > Protopterus annectens. The sequence goes on along the minus strand of NC_056733.1, from coordinate 846,039,688 downwards.
GGAGTTTGTATACATATCGGTAGACTTAAGAAACACAGGCAAGGGATCAATGAATGTGGCTTAAGCCACCAATGGATTTGCATTGGAATTTAACAAATTGGCAAAGCCAGTATCAATCAAAAATGGCTTCAGTATACAGCCATTTACTATCATCAACATGGTGAGCCACTCATATAATACCAACAGAAAGTGGTAGAGGAGTGTGTTGAGGATACAAAGAACTACGCACCACACACTTTATAAATAAGGAAATAACTTCAAATGCCCAATGGATATGGGAATGCAGGAAACAAAAAACTAGGTAAGTGGATGTCTAATCTACATTGCCTTGTTTTAAATACATTCTGTTTGCATTATAGAATGTGTTTTAACAAGCAGCTGGATTGTTTTGATTATTATGCGTTCATATATAAAAAAGTTACAATAGTGGCTACAGCAGGAAGAAGGACTGGGAACCAAAAAGCTATTACAAGAGAAAGCAAAAATTGTTAAATGCTTCAGGCATGAAATTATCAGAGGTGAAATGCATACATGAGTACTGTAGCAGGTACCAAAACCCAGAATGACGCTATATTCTTTCACGCTGGGGAAAGATATGAGCCACATAACAGTTCAGAGGTTATTATAATTAAGCCAGGAGTGAGAGAGTGGTACTTTCAATTGCAATTATTATGGCCAGATGCACTCTAAAGAATTAAACGATGGAGGTCAGGTCAATTTAGACAGTAAAGGGAATGAGGCACAGGATAATCAATATGATGGGAGGGTTGGGAGGGTGGCCTAATGGTTAAGGTGTTTGCCTTACAAACACAAGGTACAGGGTTTGAATCTCACAGGGGATAATTGGCTAGGCTTAAAATGGCTCGCAAGGGCAGTTAGCCTAGTACTAATCTATGAACCTATGAACCTAAGATAATGGCAGCAATGAGATGGTTTTTATAGAGCCCACCTGGTAATCAAAGTCAAAGAGTCATAAAACCATCAGGCGAATGGAGTGCATGTGCTGGATAAGGGGATGCTGGCATTCTAGACAGACCTGATGGCTGAGCAGATAAGCTAGGATAAGACTGAATATACAGAACATATGCTTGGCCGAGGAGGAGCTCTAGAGCCCCTCTTCTTCTATAGCTGAAAGCAGGCTTGGGAAGGAAGTCCAAAGATAAGGATACAGGACTGACCAGCTGGTCTTCCCACACAGCTAATGGCACTGAGGGAAGATTGGAAACTTACCACCCAGGTTTCTTTGCCAGACTATAAGTCAGAGATTTGAAGTGGTTTAAGTTTAAAATTGTGGTATGGGAAATGTTTGCTAATAGTTAAGGACGGGATTGCAACAGTGTTGATGGCTCTGTAGTTATTAGACAGCAAAATCATTCAAAACAAGGCCTCCCTAAATATTC